>NW_027102084.1:0-17500 GCF_035609145.1 Eleutherodactylus coqui
GAATGGATCGTCGCCGCCACGGGAGGGCGGTGCGATCTGCCCGAGGTTATCTAGAGTCGCCAAGGCGGCCGGGGGGCGGCGGGCGGGCGGGCGCCCGGGTGCGACGCGCGGGCCCGGGCGGCGAGAGCGAACCCCCACGCGCCCGGCGCGCGCCGCCCCCTTGGCGGGCGCCCGTGGGCCGCCGCGGGCCACACCCGGATTGGTTTTGGTCTGATAAATGCACGCATCCCTGGGGGTCAGCGCTCGTCGGCATGTATTAGCTCTAGAATTACCACAGTTATCCGAGTAACTGGTTTGGAGCGATCAAAGGAACCATAACTGATTTAATGAGCCATTCGCAGTTTCACTGTACCGGCCGTGTGTACTTACACGTGCATGGCTTAATCTTTGAGACAAGCATATGCTACTGGCAGGATCAACCAGGTAGCCGCCGAGGGGAGACGACAACGACGGGGACCACCGCTCCACCGTCCACCTCTCTCTCTCTCTCGGAGGCTCGCCCGCCGAGGCGCACGGGCCTCGGAGGCTCGCCGCACGAGGCGCACGGGCCTCGGGCGGCCGGGGGTGGAGGATCCACCCCCCCGCGGGAAGGGGACGCGCGCCGGCGCCCGGACGCGGGAGCGCCGACCCGGGGCGAGCGCGGGCGGCGGGGGTGCAACACCCCCCCACACACCGTCTCGCTCTCCGGGAAAGACGCGTCCGTCCGCGGGCCGCCGTCCCCTATCCCCGCGCCGCTCCGGACCGCCCGCCTCGGCCGAAGCCCGAGGGGACAGGCGGGGGTCCTTCGCGCTCGGGAAAACCGTCACGCGAAACAAAGGGGGCCGCGCCGCGCTCTCGGCCGCCCTGAGGCGGGAGAGCTCGGGTCGTTGTCGCTCGGCGTCGACCCCCGACGCCATCGCACGGTGCCTGGGAAAGGGCTGCATCCCTGAGCCACGCGTCCCCCGGAGTGCTCCCCCCGCAGGGGGCTCCGCGAGGTGTCGCGGCGGCAGGGTCGCTCGCCTTCTTCCGCCTCGGACCGTCTGCGCGAAGCCAACCTCCCGGCGGGAGGGTAGACCGAAGGGGGTCGCCCGTCCTTGTGACCCCGCGGAGGGGGCCAAGGGCGGGACTCTGGCTCGGGGGACGGGAGGGGCGCCCGCGCGTCCCCTTCCCCGTCGCCGAGAGCCGTACGCCGGCGTGTGGACCTGCTCGCCGGAGTTCGTCCGGGGCTCGGTAGGGGTGCTCGGCCCTTGAGGTCCTGCCCCGGACAGGGGCGCGGCGAGGGTCCCCTGGCCGCGTCGGCTCTCACGTCGACCCACTCTCTCGCGTGGGATGGCGGCGCGGAAGGCCTCGGCCCGGCATCTCGGAGGGGGGTCGCCCGGGCGGGCAAGCCGGCCAGCCTGCTGGCCCCGCGGCCTGCGCAGGCGGAGTGCGGGGGGGACTCTTGCTCTCGGTGGCTCTGCCCCAGGAGGGTGCGGGGTGGCGGCAGAGGGGAGGCCGCCGCGGGTGCTTCGAGTTTGAGAAATACTCACTTGGTCAGAGACCGCACACCGCTCGTTCCCTTATATGCAAAAAAGGTGTTCGTCCTGACGTTTTGCGAGGCCTTATTTTACCGTCGTCGGCGCTATCAGGGGAAACACGCCCGCTCCTTCCGTCTCCCTGGAACCGCGCCTCGGCCCCGAGGGCCCAGGTTCAACCTCATACCGGTTCTCACGACATGCATCGACACTCGGTGCAACTCCAGCAGCCGCAGCTCCCGCCGGCCCGGCCAGCCAGGTACGCACCCCTGGTCGGCGCCTGGAGCGTTTGCACTTTGTCGTTTTTTTCTCCAAGACTCCTATCTGCCAACTGCTGTGGACTTCAGCGGTGGCTGCCGCGGGCTATGCGCGGCCTCCTGGGGGTCCCGCCTGCCCGCGCAGGCAGCTAGGACGGGGTTATCAGCAAAGCCTGTGAGGCGCTCTCATGGGGAGGGGGGGCTCCGCAGCCCCCCCAAGGTGGCTTCGTACACCTCTTGAACGTTGCGGCCCGGCCGCTCGGAGAGCGGTGTCTACCCGGGCAGACAGCCTGTCGGCCCCCGCGGCCTGGACAGGCGGGAGCGGGGACTCTTGCGCTCGGGGGGCTCTGCTCCAAGGAGCGAGAGCGGACGCTCTGCTCGGCCCGGAGAGTGGGGTGGCGGGGCGCCGTCGCCTCGCTGGAACCAGGGGCGTCGTGACGTGCGCGCGCGCCTAGCCGCCGCCAGAACAGGCCGGAAAGGTTGAGCTGCATACGGATCTAAGCCGTTGCCCAAACTAACTCTGGCCCGTGTGACACAGCCGCGCGCGCGCTTTCCTACGACACTCGACCGCCGGGCTCCCTCGGCCTGGGAGGCACTCTCGGGGCAGGGGGCCACCGCAGCCCCCTTTAGGTGGCTTCGTACACCTCTTGAACGTGGCGCCCGGCCGCTCGGAGAGCGGGGTCTACCCGGGCAGACAGCCTGTCGGCCCCGCGGCCTGGGCAGGCGGAGCGGGTGCTCTTGCGCTCGGGGGCTCTGCTCGGCCCGGAGAGTTGGGTGCGGGGCGCCGTCGCCTCGCTGGAACCAGGGGCGTTGTGACGTTCGCACGCGCCTAGCCGCCGCCAGGACAGGCCGGAAAGGTTGAGCTGCATACGGATCTAAGCCGTTGCCCAAACTAACTCTGGCTCGTGTGACCGACACAGCCGCGCACGCGCTTTCCTACGACACTCGACCGCCTGGCTCCCCTCGGCCTGGGAGGCACTCTCGGGGCGGGGGGCACCGCAGCCCCCCCAAAGGTGGCTTCGTACACCTCTTGAACGTTGGGGCCCGGCCGCTCGGAGAGCGGGGTCTACCCGGGCAGACAGCCTGTCGGCCCCGCGGCCTGGACAGGCGGAGTGGGGACAAGCCAAGGCTACCGGCGGGCCTCGGACGGCCAGGGGTGGAAGGGCTCCACCTCAAGGTGGCTTCGTACACCTCTTGAACGTTGGGGCCCGGCCGCTCGGAGAGCGGGGTCTACCCGGGCAGACAGCCTGCTGGCCCCGCGGCCTGGACAGGCGGAGCGGGGAACCTTGCGCTCGGGGGCTCTGCTCGGCCCAGAGAGTGGGGTGCGGGGCGCCGTCGCCTCGCTGGAACCAGGGGCGTCGTGCCATTCGCGCGCGCGCGCCTAGCCGCCGCCAGAACAGGCCGGAAAGGATGAGCTTCATACGGATCTAAGCCGTTGCCCAAACTACCTCTGGCCCCTGTGACCGACACAGCCGTGGCACGCGCTTTCCTACGACACTCGACCGCCGGGCTCCCTCGGCCTGGGAGGCACTCTCGGGGCGGGGGGCACCGCAGCCCCCCCAAAGGTGGCTTCGTACACCTCTTGAACGTGGCGCCCGGCCGCTCGGAGAGCGGGGTCTACCCGGGCAGACAGCCTGTCGGCCCCGCGGCCTGGACAGGCGGAGCGGGGAAAAGCCTAGGCTACCGGCGGGCGGGATCGACCGGGAAGCCGCCGTGGGGGAACACAAGTTGGACGCCTCGCGCCGTCGCGGACCACCGTCCTCCGTCTCTCGGGAAGGGGGGGCCGCCCGAGGCGCACGGGCCTCGGACGGCCAGGGGTGGAAGGGCTCCACCCCGAGGTGGCTTCGTACACCTCTTGAACGTTGGGGCCCGGCCGCTCAGTGAGAACAGGGTCTACCCGGGCAGACAGCCTGTCGGCCCCGCGGCCTGGACAGGCAGAGTGGGGAAAAGCCTAGGCTACCGGGCGGGATCGACCGGATAGCCGCCGTGGGGGAACACAAGTTGGACGCCTCGCGCCGTCGCGGACCACCGTCCTCCGTCTCTCTCCCTCTCTCGGGAAGGGGGGCCGCCCGAGGCGCACGGGCCTCGGACGGCCAGGGGTGGAAGGGCTCCACCCCGAGGTGGCTTCGTACACCTCTTGAACGTTGGGGCCCGGCCGCTCAGTGAGAACGGGGTCTACCCGGGCAGACAGCCTGTCGGCCCCGCGGCCTGGACAGGCAGAGTGGGGAAAAGCCTAGGCTACCGGGCGGGATCGACCGGATAGCCGCCGTGGGGGAACACAAGTTGGACGCCTCGCGCCGTCGCGGACCACCGTCCTCCGTCTCTCTCCCTCTCTCGGGAAGGGGGGCCGCCCGAGGCGCACGGGCCTCGGACGGCCAGGGGTGGAAGGGCTCCACCCCGAGGTGGCTTCGTACACCTCTTGAACGTTGGGGCCCGGCCGCTCAGTGAGAACGGGGTCTACCCGGGCAGACAGCCTGTCGGCCCCGCGGCCAGGACAGGCAGAGTGGGGAAAAGCCTAGGCCACCGGGCGGGATCGACCGGGTAGCCGCCGTGGGGAACACAACTTGGACGTCTCGCGCCGTCGCGGACCACCGTCCTCCGTCTCTCTCTCCCTCTCTCGGAAGGGAGGCCGCCCGAGGCGCACGGGCCTCGAACGGCCAGGGGTGGAAGGGATCCACCCCCCGCGGGAAGGGGACGCGCGGCGGCACCCGGACGCGGGAGCGTTGACCCGGGGGTCTTTACTCCGCCGAGGCGTAGCCCGGAGAAGGAGCGAGACCGGCCGGCGGGGGTGGAACACCCCCTCATGCCTCGCTCCTTCTGGGGATAAAGCGCGTCGTCCGCAGGCCGCCGTCCCCTATCCCCGCCCTGGACCGCCCGCATCGGCCGGAGCCCGAGGGGACAGGCGGGGGTCCTTCGCTTTCGGGAAAACCGTCACCAAACGTGGGGCCCGTGCCCCGCTCTCGGCCGCCCTGAGGCGGGAGAGCCCGGATCGTTCTCTCTCTCGGCGTCGGCCCCACCGACGCCGTCGCACGGTGGCCTGGGAAAGGGCTGCACCCCCTGCGCCACGCTTCTCCCCCGGAGTACTCCCCCCGCAGGGGGCTCCGCGGGGTGTCCCGACGCGCAGAGTCGCTCGCCTTCTTCCGCGGGGGACGGGAGGGACGCCCACGCGCGTCCCTTCCCCATCCTCGAGAGCCGTACGCGCCGAGGGTGAACCCGCTCGCCGGGGCGCCGGGGAGCAGGGCCCTTGTGGTCCTTCCCCGGACATGGGCGCGGCGAGGGTCCCCCGGCCGCGACGGCTCTCCCGTTGACCCACTCTCTCGCCTTGGGTGGTGGTGATGGAGGCGGCTGCCTACGCCTCAGCCCGGCATCTCGGAGGGGGGTCGCCCGGGCAGCCAGCCAGCCAGCCTGTTGGCCCCGCGGCCTGCACAGGCGGAGTGGGGACACTTGCGCTCTATGACTCTGCTCCCAGGGAGGTGGCAGAGGGGCGGCCGCGGTGCTTTGACTTTGAGCGGTCCCCACTCCAGCACTCTGAGAAATAGTCACTTTGTCAAAGACCGCACACCGCTCGTTCCCTTATATGCAAAAAAGGTGTTCGTCCTGACGTTTTGCGAGCCCTTATTTTACCGTCGTCGGCGCTATCAGGGGAAACAGGCCCGCTCCTTCCGCCTTCATGGAACCGTAGCTCGGCCCCGAGGGCCCAGGATTACCCTCATACCGGTTCTCACGACATGCGTCGACACTCGGCTCGGCCCCGGCAGCCGCAGCTCCCGCCGGCCCGGCCAGCCGGGTCCGCACCCCTGGCCGGCGCCTGGAGCGTCTGGACTTTGTCGTTTTCTCTCCGAGACTCGTCTCTGCCAACTGCCGTGGACTTCGGCGGGGGCTGCCGCGGGCTGTGCCCGGCCTCTTGGGGGTCCCGCCTGCCCGCGCAGGCAGCTAGGACAGGGTTATCAGCGCTCTCAGGGGGGCCTCCGCAGACCCCCCCACAGGTGGCTCCGTACACCTCTTGAACGTGGCGCCCGGCCGCTCGGAGAGCGGGGTCTTCCCAGGCAAGCCGCCTGTGGGCCCCGCGGCCTGGACAGGCGGAGCGGAGACAAGCCCAGGCTACCGGCAGGATCGACCGGCTGGCAGTCGTGGTGGAACAACGGGGACGCCTCGCGCCGCCGCGGGCCACCGTCCTCCGTCTCTCTCCCACTCTCGGAGGCAGGCCGCCCGAGGCCAACGGGCCTCGGACGGCGTGGGGTGGAAGGGCTCCAGCCCAGGGGAAGAAAACACGCCCGCGCGCGTTTGCACAGTCTGCCCCGGCCCGGCATCTCGGAGGGGGGTCGCCCGGGCAGCCAGCCAGCCAGCCAGCCTGTTGGCCCCGCGGCCTGCACAGGCGGAGTGGGGACACTTGCGCTCTACGACTCTGCTCCCAGGGAGGTGGCAGAGGGGCGGCCGCAGTGCTTTGACTTTGAGCGGTCCGCACTCCCTTCTCAGCACTCTGAGAAATAGTCACTTGGTCAAAGACCGCACTCCGCTCGTTCCCTTATATGCAAAAAAGGTGTTCGTCCTGACGTTTTGCGAGGCCTTAATTTACCGCCGTCGGCGCTATCAGGGGGAACAGGCCCGCTCCTTCCGCCCTCCTGGAACCGTGCCTCGGCCCGGAGCGACCAGGATTACCCTCATACCGCTTCTCACGACATGCATCGATACTCGGCTCAGCCCCGGCAGCCGCAGCTCCCGCCGGCCCGGCCAGCCGGGTCCGCACCCCTAACCAGCGCCTGGAGCGTTTGGACTTTGTCGTTTTTTCTCAAAGACTCATCTCTGCCAACGACTTCAGCAGGGGCTGCCACCTGCTGTTCCCCCGCCAATGGGTGTCCTGACCTGCAACACCGGAGGCTCAGGCGTGGTCTTGAGCAACTGCTGGTAGGTGCACCTCGGGGGCCCTCTGCAGCCAGCACACCGCTGCCAACAGCCCGCTCCCCGTCACCATCCAGCCCCTCTGCATACATCTGCCGGGGGTGCTTTTTTGACTTCCCCCATGTTGGCCTATGGGGAAAAGCCAGGGGGAAAACCTCCAGAGTCAGGCCGACCTCCTGGAACCCCAGCTCGGCCTGGAGCTACTGGTTTGCCCCCTTCCCGGTTCTCAGGACATGCATTGACACTCGGCTCAGCACCAGCCGCCGCAGCCCCCGCCTGCCCGGCCAGCCCGGTCCGCACCCCTGGCCGGCACGCCTGGAGCGTTTGGACTTTGTCATTTTCATGACTTGTCTCCTCAGACATTGTCCGACTGCAAGGGGGGTGTGCCGCGGTCCGTGCCCAGCCTCCAGGGGTTGCCCCCGGCCCCTGGAGCAGCCAGCACCCCCTCGCCCTCAACACTCTCTCTCCCCGTGGGGACTTTGAAACTTTTTCTGACCGCGAAAGCTTCGGCAAACGGCAAGGGGGGCAGCCGGCGTTCTGTGCCCGGCCTCCTGGGGTCCTGCCGGGGCACATCGGAGGCTCAGCCAGGGTGTTGAGCCACCACTGGCAGGTGCACTCAGGGGGCCCTCCGCAGACGCCCATGCACACCTCCGCAGCCAGCACACTGCTGCCAACAGCCCGCTCCCCGTCACCCGCCAGCCCCTCCGCATACATCTGCTGGGGGTGCTTTTTTGACTTCCCCCATTTTGGCCAATGGGAAAATGTCAAGGGGAAAACCTCCGGAGTCAGGCCCACCTCCTGGAACTCCATCCCGGCCTGGAGCTACTAGTTTGTCCCCTTTCCGGTTCTCAGGACATGCATTGACACTCGGCTCTTCCCCAGCCGCCGCAGCTCCCGCCGGCCCGTCCAGCCGGGTCCGCACCCCTGGCCGGCGCCTGGAGCGTTTGGACTTTGTCGTTTTTCCTCAAAGACTCATCTCTGCCAACTGCCCTGGGCTTCAGCAGTGGCTGCCGCGGGCTGTGCACGGCCTCCTGGGGGGTCCCGCCTGCCCTCGCAGGCAGCTAGGACAGGGTTCTCAGCAGGGGCTTGGATGCGGTGTCAGGGGGGCCTCCGCAGCCCCCCAAGGTGGCTTCCTACACCTCTCGAACGTTGGGGCCCGGCCGCTCGGAGAGCGGGGTCTGCCCGGGCAGCCAGCCAGCCTGTTGGCCCCGCGGCCTGCACAGGCGGAGTGGGGACCCTCGCGCTCGATGACTCTGCTCCCAGGGAGGTGGCAGAGGGGCGGCCGCGGTGCTTTGACTTTGAGCGGTCCCCACTCCTCAGCACATTGAGAAATAGTCACTTTGTCAAGGACCGCACACCGCTCGTTCCCTTATATGCAAAAAAGGTGTTCGTCCTGACGTTTTGCGAGGCCTTATTTTACCGCCGTCGGCGCTATCAGGGGAAACGGGCCCGCTCCTTCCGCCCTCCTGGAACCGTGCCTCGGCCCGGAGCGACCAGGATCACCCTCATACCGGTTCTCGTGACATACATCGACACTCGGCTCAGCCCCGGCAGCCGCAGCTCCCACCGGCCCAGCCAGCCGGGTCCGCCACCCTGGCCGGCACGCCTGGAGCGTTTGGACTTTGTCGTTTTTTCAAAGACTCATCTCTGCCAACGACTTCAGCAGGGGCTGCCACCTGCTGTTCCCCGCCAATGGGTGTCCTGACCTGCAACACCGGAGGCTCAGGCAGGGTCAAGAGCAACTGCTGGTAGGTGCACTCAGGGGGCCCTCTGCAGCCGCCCAGGGCCACCTCTGCAGCCAGCACACTGCTGCCAACAGCCCGCTCCCCGTCACCCCCCCCCAGGCCCCTCTGCATACATCTGCCGGGGGTGCTTTTTTGACTTCCCCCATTTTGGCCAATGGGAAAATGCCAAGGGGAAAACCTCCAGAGTCAGGCCGACCTCATGGAACTCAAGCCCGGCCTGGAGCCACCGGTCTGTCCCCTTCCCGGTTCTCAGGGATTTTTGGACTTGTGATTTCCGTGATTCGTCTCTTCAAACTTTGTTGGACTACAATGGGGGGCGACCGGCGGTCCGTGCCCGGCCTCCTGGGGTCCTGCCCGGGGACAGCGGAGGCTCAGCCAGGGTTTTGAGCCACCGCTGGCAGGTGCACTCACGGGGCCCTCCGCAGCCGCCCATGCACACCTCTTCAGCCAGCACACTGCTGCCAAACACCCGCTCCCCATCACCCCCCAGCCCCTCTGCATACATCTGCTGGGGGTGCTTTTTTGACTTCCCCCATTTTGGCCTATGGGGAAAAGCCAGGGGGAAAACCTCCAGAGTCAGGCCGACCTTCTGGAACTCGAGCTCGGCTTGGAGCCGCCGGTTTGCCCCCTTCCCGGTTCTCAGGACCTGCATTGACACTCGGCTCAGCCCCGGCAGCCGCAGCCCCCGCCGGCCCAGCCAGCAGGGTCCGCCCCCCTGGCCGGCGCCTGGAGCGTTTGGACTTTGTCATTTTCATGACTTGTCTCCTCAAACTTTGTTCGACTGCAAGGGGGGGTGTGCCGCGGTCCGTGCCCAGCCTCCAGGGGTTGCCCCCGGCCCCTGGAGCAGCCAGCACCCCCTCGCCCTCAACACTCCCCGTTGGGACTTTGAAACTTTTCTGACGGTGCAAGCTTCATCAAACGGCAAGGGGGCAGGCTGCGGTCTGTGCCCGGCCTCCTGGGGTCCTCCCTGGGGACATCGGAGGCTCAGCCAGGGTTTTGAGCCACTGCTGGCAGGTGCACTCAGAGGGCCCTCCGCAGCCGCCCATGCACACCTCTGCAGCCAGCACACCGCTGCCAACAGCCCGCTCCCCATCACCAGCCAGCCCCTCTGCATACATCTGCTGGGGGTGCTTTTTTGACTTCCCCCATTGTGGCCAATGGGAAAATGCCAAGGGGAAAACCTCCAGAGTCCTGCCGACCTCCTGGAACTCCAACCCGGCCTGGAGCCACCGGTTTGTCCCCTTCCCGGTTCTCAGGACCTGCATCGACACTCGGCTTAGCCCCGGCAGCTGCAGCCACCGCCGGCCCGGCCAGCCGTGTCCGCCCCCCTGGCCGGCACGCCTGGAGCGTTTGGACTTTGTCATTTTCATGACTTGTCTCCTCAAACTTTGTTCAACTGCAAGGGGGGCTGCCCCGGCTGTTCCCCGCCTCCTGGGTGTCCTTCCCTGCAACACCGGAGGCTCAGGCAGGGTCTTGACCCACGACTGTTGGGTGCTCCTAGGGGGCCCCTCCACACCCCCAGTCCCACCTCCAGGGGCTCCCCCCGGCCCCTGGAGCAGCCAGCACCCCCTCGCCGTCAACCCTCTCTCCCCGTTGGGACTTTGAAACTTTTTCCGACCGTGCAAGCTTCGTCAAACGGCAAAGGGGGCAAGCGGCGGTCTGTGCCCGGCCTCCTGGGGTCCTGCCCGGGGACATCGGAGGCTCAGCCAGGGTGTTGAGCCACTACTGGTAGGTGCACTCAGGGGGCCCTCCGCAGCCGCCCCGGGCCACCCCTGCAGCCAGCACACACCGCTGCCAACAGCCCGCTCTCCGTCACCAGCCAGCCCCGTCCGCGCACATCTGCCGGGGGTGCTTTTTTTGAGACACACTGTCACTTTGTCAAAGACCGCACACCGCTCGTTCCCTTATACCCCGACAAGGTGTTCGTGCTGACGTTTTGCGAGGCCTTATTTTACCGCCGTCGGCGCTATCAGGGGAAACAGGCCCGCTCCTTCCGCCTTCGTGGAACCGGGGCTCGGCCCGGAGCGACCAGGATTACCCTCATACCGGTTCTCACGACATGCATTGACACTCGGCTCAGCCCCGGCAGCCGCAGCTCCCGCCGGCCCAGCCAGCCGGGTCCGCCGCCCTGGCCGGCACGCCTGGAGCGTTTGGACTTTGTCGTTTTTTCTCCAAGACTCATCTCTGCCAACGACTATAGCATGGGCTGCCACCTGCTGTTCCCCGCCAATGGGTGTCCTGACCTGCAACACCGGAGGCTCAGGCGGGGTCTTGAGCAACGGCTGATAGGTGCACTCAGGGGGCCCTCTGCAGCCGCCCAGGGCCACCCCTGCAGCCACCACACAGCTGCCAACAGCCCGCTCTCCGTCACCCCCCAGCCCCTCTGCATACATCTGCTGGGGGTGCTTTTTTGACTTCCCCCATTTTGGCCAATGGGAAAATGCCAGGGGGAAAGCCTCCAGAGTCATGCCGACCTCGTGGAACTCCAACCCGGCCTGGAGCTACTGGTTTGTCCCCTTCCCGGTTCTCAGGACCTGCATCGACACTCGGCTCAGCCCCGGCAGCCGCGGCCCCCGCCGGCCCGGCCAGCCGGTTCCGCCACCCTGCCCGGCGCCTGGAGCGTTTGGACTTTGTCATTTTTTCCCCCAAGACTCGCCTCTGCCAACTGCCAAGGACTTCAGCAGGGGCTGCCACGGCTGTTCCCCGCCTCCTGGGGTTCATGCCCGGGCACACCGGAGGCTCAGGCAGGGTCTTGAGCAACTACTGTTGGGTGCTCTCAGGGGGGCCCCTCCACACCCCCAGGCCGACCTCCAGGGGCTGCCCCCGGCCCCTGGAGCAGCCAGCACCCCCTCGCCGTCAACACTCTCTCCCCGTTGGGACTTTGAAACTTTTCTGACCGTGCAAGCTTCATTGGACGGCAAGGGGGTGACCTGCGGGCTCTACCCGGCCTCCTGGGGTCCTGCCCGGGGACATCGGAGGCTCAGCCTGGGTCTTGAGCTATTGCTGGTAGGTGCACTCAGGGGGCCCTCTTCAGCCGCCCAGGGCCACCCCTGCAGCCACCAGACAGCTGCCAACAGCCCGCTCTCTGTCACCCCCCAGCCCCTCTGCATACATCTGCTGGGGGTGCTTTTTTGGCTCCCCCCGTTTTGGCCTATGGGGAAAAGCCAGGGGGAAAACCTCCAGAGTCAGGCCGATCCCCTGGAACTCCAACCCGGCCTGGAGCCACCGGTTTGTCCCCTTCCCGGTTCTCAGGACATGCATTGACACTCGGCTCAGCCCCGGCAGCCGCAGCCCCCGCCGGCCCGGCCACCCGGGTCCGCCACCCTGCCCGGCGCCTGGAGCGTTTGGACTTTGTCGTTTTTTCTCCAAGACTCGCCTCTGGCACATGCCATGGACCTCAGCGGGGGCTGCTCCCCGCCTCCCGGGTGTCCTGCCCGGGCACATCGGAGGCTCAGCCAGGGTCTTGGGCCCCTACTGGTAGGTGCACTTTGGGGGCCCTCCGCAGCCGCCCAGGCCCACCCCTGCAGCCGCCACACAGCTGCCAACAGCCCGCTCTCCATCACCCCCCAGCCCATTGCACACATCTGCCGGGGGTGCTTTTTTGACTTCCCCCATTTTGGCCTAAGGGGAAAGGCCGGGGGGAAAACCTCCAGAGTCAGGCCGACCTCCTGGAACTCCGGCCCAGCCTGGAGCTACTGGTTTGTCCCCTTCCCGGTTCTCAGGACCTTCATCGACACTCGGCTCTTCCCCAGCCGCCGCAGCTCCCGTCGGCCCGGCCAGCCGGGTCCGCCCCCCTGGCCGACACGCCTGGAGCGTTTGGACTTTGTCATTTTCATGACTTGTCTCCTCAAACTTTGTCCGACTGCAAGGGGGGCTGCCACGGCTGTTCCCCGCCTCCTGGGTGTCCTTCCCTGCAACACCAGAGGCTCAGGCAGGGTCTTGAGCAACTTCTGTTGGGTGCTATCAGGGGGCCCCTCCACACCCCCAGGCCCACCTCCAGGCGCTCCCCCCGGGCCCTGGAGCAGCCAGCACCCCCTCGCCGTCAACACTCTCTCCCCGTTGGGACTTTGAAACTTTTCCCGACCGTGCAAGCTTCGTCAAACGGCAAGGGGGCAACCGGTGTTCTGTGCCCGGCCTCCTGGGGTCCTGCCCGGGCACATCGGAGGCTCAGCTTGGGTTTTCAGCCACCACGGGCAGGTGCACACAGGGGGCCCTCCGCAGCCGCCCATGCACACCTCTGCAGTCAGCACACTGCTGCCAACAGCCAGCTCCCCATCACCCGCCAGCCCTTCTGCATACATCTGCTGGGGGTGCTTTTTTGACTTCCCCCATTTTGGCCAATGGGAATATGCCAGGGGGAAAACCTCCAGAGTCAGGCCGACCTCCTGGAACTGCCGCCCGGCCTGGAGCCTCCGGTTTGCCCCCTTCCCGGTTCTCAGGACCTGCATTGACACTCGGATCTTCCCCGGCAGCCGCAGCCCCCGCCGGCCAAGCCAGCCGTGTCCGCCCCCCTGGCCGGCACGCCTGGAGCGTTTGGACTTTGTCATTTTCATGACTTGTCTCCTCAAACTTTGTTCAACTGCAAGGGGGGCTGCCACGGCTGTTCCCCGCCCCCTGGGTGTCCTTCCCTGCAACACCGGAGGCCCAGGCAGGGTCTTGAGCAACTTCTGTTGGGTGCTCTCAGGGGGCCCCTCCACACCCCCAGGCCCACCTCCAGGGGCTCCAGCCCGGCCCCACTGGCAGCCAGCACCCCCTCGCCGTCAACCCTCTCTCCCCGTTGGGACTTTGAAACTTTTTCCGACCGTGCAAGCTTCGTCAAACGGCAAGGGGGCAAGCGGCGGTCTGTGCCCGGCCTCCTGGGCGTCCTGCCCGGGGACATCGGAGGCTCAGGCTGGGTCTTGAGCCACCACTGGTAGGTGCGCTTTGGGGGCCCTCCGCAGCCGCCCCGGGCCACCCCTGCAGCCAGCGCACTGCTGCCAACAGCCCGCTCTCCGTCACCAGCCAGCCCCGTCTGCACGCATCTGCCGGGGGTGCTTTTTTTGGAGAAATACTGTCACTTTGTCAAAGACCGCACACCGCTCGTTCCCTTATACCCCGACAAGGTGTTCGCGCTGACGTTTTGCGAGGCCTTATTTTACCGCCGTCGGCGCTATCAGGGGAAACAGGCCCGCTCCTTCCGCCTTCGTGGAACCGTGGCTCGGCCCGGAGCGACCAGGATTACCCTCATACCGGTTCTCACGACATGCATCGACACTCGGCTCAGCCCCTGCATCCGCAGCTCCCGCCGGCCCGGCCAGCCGGGTCTGCCCCCCCTGGCCGGCGCCTGGAGCGTTTGGACTTTGTCGTTTTTTTCTCCAAGACTCGCCTCTGCCAACTGCCAAGGACTTCAGCAGGGGCTGCCACGGCTGTTCCCCGCCTCCTGGGGTTCATGCCCGGGCACATCGGAGGCTCAGGCAGGGTCTTGAGCAACTACTGTTGGGTGCTCTCAGGGGGGCCCCTCCACACCCCCAGGCCGACCTCCAGGGGCTGCCCCCGGACCCTGGAGCAGCCTGCACCCCCCTCGCCGTCAACACTCTCCCCCCGTTGGGACTTTGAAACTTTTTCTGACCGTGCGAGCTTCGTCAAACGGCAAGGGGGCAAGCGGCGGGCTCTGCCCGGCCTCCTGGGGTCCTGCCCGGGGACATCGGAGGCTCAGCCAGGGTGTTGAGCCACTGCTGGCAGGTGCACTCAGGGGGCCCTCCGCAGCCGCCCATGCACACCTCTGCAGCCAGCACACTGCTGCCAACAGCCCGCTCTCCATCACCCGCCAGCCCCTCTGCATACATCTGCTGGAGGTGCTTTTTTGGCTTCCCCCATTTTGGCCAATGGGAAAATGCCAGGGGGGAAACCTCCAGAGTCAGGCCGACCTCCTGGAACTCCAACCCGGCCTGGAGCCACCGGTTTGTCCCCTTCCCGGTTCTCAGGACCTGCATTGACCCTCGGCTCTCCCCCGGCCGCCGCAGCTCCCGCCGGCCCGGCCAGCCGGGTCCGCCGCCCTGGACGGCACGCATGGAGCGTTTGGACTTTGTCATTTTCCTCACCAACACTCGCCTCTGCCAACTGCCAAGGACTTCAGCAGGGGCTGCCACGGCTGTTCCCCGCCTCCTGGGGTTCATGCCCGGGCACACCGGAGGCTCAGGCGGGGTCTTGAGCAACTGCTGTTGGGTGCTCTCAGGGGGCCCCTCCACACCCCCAGGCCGACCTCCAGGGGCTGCCCCCGGCCCCTGGGGCAGCCAGCACCCCCTCGCCGTCAACCCTCTCTCCCCGTTGGGACTTTGAAACTTTTCTGACCGTGCGAGCTTCATCGGACGGGAAGGGGGCGACCTGCGGGCTCTGCCCGGCCTCCCGGGGTCCCTGCCCGGGCCCCGTGGGAGGTACAGGCAGGGTTTCTCACCGACTACCCGTAGGCACTCTCAGGGGGCCCTCCGCGCCCTCAGGCCGCCCTCCCCGGGCTTCCCCCGGGTCCGCGGAGCAGCCCGCCACCCCTCGCCGCACCGTGTCTCGCCCCCGTTGGGACTTTGAAACTTGGCTCGCCGTGCAAACCTCTCCGGGGGACAGAGGGAGAGACCTGCGGGCCGTGCCCGGCCTCCCGGGACACCCTCCCCGCAGCGCAGGCGGCTCGGACGGGGTTTTCAGCGAGTGCTGGGGGGGGTGTCTTCGGGGGCCCCCCGCGGGCCCCCCGGGGCACCTGCGCGGGGTGGCCCCTGCTGCCAGGCACCCACTCCCTATCGACCATCCAGCCCCCCTACATACATCTGGCGGGGGTGCTTTTTTGAGTTCCCCCATTTTGGCAACTTGGCACCTCCTATGGGGAAACCGGCAGAATCATGCCGACCTCCTGGAACTCCGGCTCGGCCTGGAGCCGCCGGTTTGTCCCCTTCCCGGTTCTCAGGCATTTTCGGACTTTGTCATTTTTTCAGCACTCTGTCAATGCGGCCAGCGGGAGCTGCCGCGGTCTGTGCCCAGGCACCAGGCTCTCCAAACGGACGCCGGCGGAGGGTCAGGGGGTGTCTCGGCCAGATACTGTAAAACACTCAGGGGGTGCCCAGGCACCAGGCACTCCAAACGGACACCGTCGGAGGGTCAGGGGGTGTCTCGGCCAGATACTGAAAAACACTCAGGGGCGCACGGGGGCTGCACAGGGCCACCCCAGGCGGCTCCCCCGGGCACCCGGGCGGCCATATTGGCGGCTGGGACCCCCTATTCAGCAAACGCCAGGGGGCGCTCAGGGGCGCACGGGGGCTGCTCCACTCGCCCCAGGCCGGCCTCCCTGAGGCGGGCACATTAGCGGCTGAGACCCCCTCTCCACCAAAGACCGGGGGGCGCTCAGGGACACACGGGGGCTGCTCTACTCGCCCCAGGCGGGCACATTAGCGGCCGAGACCCCCTCTCCACCAGAGACCGGGGGGCGCTCAGGGACACACGGGGGCTGCTCCACTCGCCCCAGGCCGGCCCCCACTGGTACCCGGGCGGCCATATTGGCGGCTGAGACCCCCTCTTCAGCAAACGTCAGGGGACACTCAGGGACACACGGGGGCTGCTCCACTCGCCCCAGGCCGGCCTCCCTGAGGCGGGCACATTAGCGGCTGAGACCCCCTCTCCACCAGAGACCGGGGGACGCTCGGGGACACACGGGGGCTGCTCCACTCGCCCCAGGCCGGCCTCCCTGAGGCGGGCACATTAGCGGCTGAGACCCCCTCTCCACCAAAGACCGGGGGGCGCTCAGGGACACACGGGGGCTGCTCCACTCGCCCCAGGCCGGCCTCCCTGAGGCGGGCACATTAGCGGCTGAGACCCCCTCTCCACCAAAGACCGGGGGACGCTCAGGGACACACGGGGGCTGCTCCACTCGCCCCAGGCCGGCCCCCACTGGTACCCGGGCGGCCCTATTGGCGGCTGAGACCCCCTCTTCAGCAAACGCCAGGGGACGCTCAGGGACACACGGGGGCTGCTCCACTCGCCCCAGGCCGGCCTCCCTAGGTACCCGGGCGGGCACATTAGCGGCTGAGACCCCCTCTTCAGCAAACGCCAGGGGACGCTCAGGGACACACGGGGGCTGCTCCACTCGCCCCAGGCCGGCCTCCCTAGGTACCCGGGCGGGCACATTAGCGGCTGAGACCCCCTCTCGACCAAAGACCGGGGGACGCTCAGGGACACACGGGGGCCGCTCCACTCACCCCCAGGCCGACCTCCAGGGCCTCCCTCCCGGCCCCTGGAGCAGCCAGCGCCCCCTCGCCCTCAACACTCTCTCCCCCGTTGGGACTTTGAAACTTTTTCTGACCGTGCAAGCTTCATCGGACGGCAAAGGGGGCAAGCTGCGGTCCGTGCCCGGCCTGCTGGGGTCCTGCCCGGGGACATCGGAGGCTCAGCCAGGGTCTTGAGCTACTGCTGGTAGGTGCGCTTTGGGGGCCCTCCGCAGCCGCCCCGGGCCACCCCTGCAGCCAGCACACTGCTGCCAACAGCCCGCCGCTCTCCCACACCAGCCAGCCCCGTCTGCACACATCTGCCGGGGGTGCTTTTTTGAGAAACACTGTCACTTTGTCAAAGACCGCACACCGCTCGTTCCCTTATACCCCGACAAGGTGTTCGTGCTGACGTTTTGCGAGGCCTTATTTTACCGTCGTCGGCGCTATCAGGGGAAACGGGCCCGCTCCTTCCGCCCTCCTGGAACCCTGGCTCGGCCCGGAGCGACCAGGATTACCCTCATACCGGTTCTCACCACCTGCATCGACACGCGGCTCTGCCCCGGCCGCCGCAGCTCTCGCCGGC
This sequence comes from Eleutherodactylus coqui, assembly GCF_035609145.1. NCBI lineage: Eukaryota > Metazoa > Chordata > Amphibia > Anura > Eleutherodactylidae > Eleutherodactylus > Eleutherodactylus coqui. The sequence continues at coordinate 17,203 of NW_027102084.1, forward strand.
CCGGCCGGGTCCGCACCCCTGGCCGGCACGCCTGGAGCGTTTGGACTTTGTCGTTTTTTTCTCCAAGAGTCGCCTCTGGCACATGCCATGGACTTCAGCAGGGGCTGCTCCCCGCCCCCTGGGTGTCCTGCCCGGGCACATCGGAGGCTCAGCCTGGGTCTTCAGCCCCTACTGGTAGGTGCGCTTTGGGGGCCCTCCGCAGCCGCCCGGGGCCCACCCCTGCAGCCAGCACACGGCTGCCAGCAGCCACCACACAGCTGCCAAACAGCCCGCTCTCCGTCACCCCCCAGCCCAACTC
>NW_027102085.1:5000-35000 GCF_035609145.1 Eleutherodactylus coqui
AGACGGGTAGCCAAACGGAGGCGAGGGCAGAGGTCGCCTCGCGTAGGGATGTTGGAGGTTTGGCTAAGTGCGGAGCCCGGTGTGTGGTGGAAAGGGGCTGACCCGGCTGGCCGGGGCCGGCGGGAGCTGCGGCTGCCGGGGCTGAGCCGAGTGTCGATGCATGTCGTGAGAACCGGGAAGGGGACAAACCGGTGGCTCCAGGCCGGGTTGGAGTTCCAGGAGGTCGGCCTGACTCTGGAGGTTTTCCCCTTAGCATTTCCCCATAGGCCAAAAGGGGGGAAGTCAAAAAAGCACCCCCGGCAGATGTATGCAGAAGGGGCTGGGGGGTGACGGAGAGCGGGCTGTTGGCAGCTGCGTGGTGGCTGCTGGCAGCCGTGTGCTGGCTGCAGGGGTGGGCCTGGGCGGCTGCCGAGGGCCCCCGTAGTGCACCTACCAGCGGTGGTTGAAGACATTGCCTGAGCCTCCGATGTGCCCGGGCAGGACACCCGGGAGGCGGGGAACAGCCCCCGCTGAAGTCCATGGCATGTGCCAGAATCGAGTCTTGGAGAAAAAGTGACAAAGTCCAAACGCTCCAGGCGCCGGCCAGGGCGGTTGACCCCGGCTGGCCGGGCCGGCGGGAGCTGCGGCTGCCGGGGCTGAGCCGAGTGTCGATGCATGTCGTGAGAACCGGGAAGGGGACAAACCTGTGGCTCCAGGCCGGGTTGGAGTTCCAGGAGGTCGGCCTGACTCTGGACGTTTTCCCCTTAGCATTTCCCCATAGGCCAAAACGGGGGAAGTCAAAAAAGCACCCCCGCCAGATGTATGCAGAGTTGGGCTGGGGGGTGACGGGGAGCGGGCTGTTGGCAGCTGTGTGGTGGCTGCAGGGGTGGGCCTGGGCGGCTGCGGAGGGCGCCTTCAGAGTGCACCTACCAGTAGGGGCTCAAGACCCAGGCTGAGCCTCCGATGTGCCCGGGCAGGACACCCAGGAGGCGGGGAGCAGACACCCCCGCTGAAGCCCACGGCAGTTGGCAGAGATGAGTCTTGGAGAAAAAAAACGACAAAGTCCAAACGCTCCAGGCGCTGGCCAGGGGTGCGGACCGGGCCGGCCGGGCCGGCGGGGGCTGCGGCTGCCGGGGCTGAGCCGAGTGTTGATGCATGTCCTGAGAACCGGGAAGGGGACAGACCGGTGGCTCCAGGCCGGGTTGGAGTTCCAGGAGGTCGGCCTGACTCTGGAGGTTTCCCCCCTGGCTTTTCCCCATAGGCCAAAAGGGGGGAAGTCAAAAAAGCACCCCCGCCAGATGTATGCAGAGTTGGGCTGGGGGGTGACGGGGAGCGGGCTGTTGGCAGCTGTGTGGTGGCTGCTGGCAGCCGTGTGCTGGCTGCAGGGGTGGGCCTGGGCGGCTGCCGAGGGCCCCCGTAGTGCACCTACCAGCAGTAGCTCAAGACCCAGGCTGACCCTCCGATGTGCCCGGGCAGGACACCCAGGAGGCGGGGAGCAGCCCCCGCTGAAGCCCACGTCAGTTGGCAGAGACGGGTCTTTGAGAAAAAATGACAAAGTCCAAACGCTCCAGGCGCTGGCCAGGGATGCGGACCGGGCTGGCCGGGCCGGCGGGGGCTGCGGCTGCCGGGGCTGAGCCGAGTGTTGATGCATGTCGTGAGAACCGGGAAGGGGACAAACCTGTGGCTCCAGGCCGGGTGGGAGTTCCAGGAGGTCGGCCTGACTCTGGAGGTTTTCCCCTTAGCTTTTCCCCATAGGCCAAAAGGGGGGAAGTCAAAAAAGCACCCCCAGCAGATGTATGCAGGAGGGGCTGGGGGGTGACGGAGAGCGGGCTGTTGGCAGCTGTGTGGTGGCTGCTGGCAGCCGTGTGCTGGCTGCAGGGGTGGGCCTGGGCGGCTGCCGAGGGCCCCCGAAGCGCACCTACCAGCAGTAGCTCAAGACCCAGGCTGAGCCTCCGATGTGCCCGGGCAGGACACCCAGGAGGCGGGGAGCAGCCCCCGCTGAAGTCCATGGCATGTGCCAGAGGCGAGTCTTGGAGAAAAAACGACAAAGTCCAAACGCTCCAGGCGTGCAGGCCAGGGGTGCGGACCGGGCTGGCCGGGCCGGCGGGAGCTGCGGCTGCCGGGGCTGAGCCGAGTGTTGATGCATGTCGTGAGAACCGGGAAGGGGACAAACCTGTGGCTCCAGGCCGGGTGGGAGTTCCAGTAGGTCGGCCTGACTCTGGAGGTTTTCCCCTTGGCATTTCCCCATTGGCCAAAACGGGGGAAGTCAAAAAAGCACCCCCGGCAGATGTATGCAGGAGGGGCTGGGGGGTGATGGCGAGCGGGCTGTTGGCAGCTGTGTGGTGGCTGCTGGCAGCCGTGTGCTGGCTGCAAGGGTGGGCCTGGGCGGCTGCGGAGGGCCCCCCCGAGTGCACCTACCAGTAGGGGCTGAAGACCCAGGCTGAGCCTCCGATGTGCCCGGGCAGGACACCCAGGAGGCGGGGAGCAGCCCCCGCTGAAGCCCAGGGCAGTTGGCACAGATGGGTCTTTGAGAAAAAACGACAAAGTCCAAACGCTCCAGGCGCTGGCCAGGGGTGCGGACCCGGCTGGCCGGGCCGGCGGGGGCTGCAGCTGCCGGGGTTGAGCCGAGTGTCAGTGCAGGTCCTGAGAACCGGGAAGGGGACAAACCGGTGGCTCCAGGCCGGGTTGGAGTTCCATGAGGTCGGCCTGACTCTGGAGGTTTTCCCCCTGGCTTTTCCCCATAGGCCAAAAGGGGGGAAGTCAAAAAAGCACCCCCAGCAGATGTATGCAGAGTTGGGCTGGGGGGTGACGGAGAGCGGGCTGTTGGCAGCTGTGTGGTGGCTGCTGGCAGCCGTGTGCTGGCTGCAGGGGTGGGCCTGGGCGGCTGCGGAGGGCCCCCTGAGTGCACCTGCCAGCGGTGGCTCAAGACATTGCCTGAGCCTCCGATGTGCCCGGGCAGGACACCCAGGAGGCGGGGAGCAGCCCCCGCTGAGGTCCATGGCATGTGCCAGAGGTGAGTCTTGGAGAAAAAAAACGACAAAGTCCAAACGCTCCAGGCGCCGGGCAGGGTGGCGGACCCGGCTGGCCGGGCTGGCGGGGGCTGCGGCGGCCGGGGCTGAGCCGAGTGTCGATGCATGTCCTGAGAACCGGGAAGGGGACAAACCGGTGGCTCCAGGCCGGGTTGGAGTTCCATGAGGTCGGCCTGACTCTGGAGGTTTCCCCCCTGGCTTTTCCCCATAGGCCAAAAGGGGGGAAGTCAAAAAAGCACCCCCAGCAGATGTATGCAGAGGGGCTGGTGGGTGATGGATAGTGGGCTGTTGGCAGCTGTGTGGTGGCTGCTGGCAGCCGTGTGCTGGCTGCAGGGGTGGGCCTGGGCGGCTGCGGAGGGCCCCCGTAGTGCACCTACCAGTAGGGGGCTCGAGACCCAGGCTGAGCCTCCGATGTGCCCGGGCAGGACACCCAGGAGGCGGGGAGCAGCCCCCGCTGAGGTCCATGGCATGTGCCAGAGGTGAGTCTTGGAGAAAAAAAACGACAAAGTCCAAACGCTCCAGGCGCCGGGCAGGGTGGCGGACCCGGCTGGCCGGGCTGGCGGGGGCTGCGGCGGCCGGGGCTGAGCCGAGTGTCGATGCATGTCCTGAGAACCGGGAAGGGGACAAACCGGTGGCTCCAGGCCGGGTTGGAGTTCCATGAGGTCGGCCTGACTCTGGAGGTTTTCCCCCTGGCTTTTCCCCATAGGCCAAAAGGGGGGAAGTCAAAAAAGCACCCCCAGCAGATGTATGCAGAGTTGGGCTGGGGGGTGACGGAGAGCGGGCTGTTGGCAGCTGTGTGGTGGCTGCTGGCAGCCGTGTGCTGGCTGCAGGGGTGGGCCTGGGCGGCTGCGGAGGGCCCCCTGAGTGCACCTGCCAGCGGTGGCTCAAGACATTGCCTGAGCCTCCGATGTGCCCGGGCAGGACACCCAGGAGGCGGGGAGCAGCCCCCGCTGAGGTCCATGGCATGTGCCAGAGGTGAGTCTTGGAGAAAAAAAACGACAAAGTCCAAACGCTCCAGGCGCCGGGCAGGGTGGCGGACCCGGCTGGCCGGGCTGGCGGGGGCTGCGGCGGCCGGGGCTGAGCCGAGTGTCGATGCATGTCCTGAGAACCGGGAAGGGGACAAACCGGTGGCTCCAGGCCGGGTTGGAGTTCCATGAGGTCGGCCTGACTCTGGAGGTTTCCCCCCTGGCTTTTCCCCATAGGCCAAAAGGGGGGAAGTCAAAAAAGCACCCCCAGCAGATGTATGCAGAGGGGCTGGTGGGTGATGGATAGTGGGCTGTTGGCAGCTGTGTGGTGGCTGCTGGCAGCCGTGTGCTGGCTGCAGGGGTGGGCCTGGGCGGCTGCGGAGGGCCCCCGTAGTGCACCTACCAGTAGGGGGCTCGAGACCCAGGCTGAGCCTCCGATGTGCCCGGGCAGGACACCCAGGAGGCGGGGAGCAGCCCCCGCTGAGGTCCATGGCATGTGCCAGAGGTGAGTCTTGGAGAAAAAAAACGACAAAGTCCAAACGCTCCAGGCGCCGGGCAGGGTGGCGGACCCGGCTGGCCGGGCTGGCGGGGGCTGCGGCGGCCGGGGCTGAGCCGAGTGTCGATGCATGTCCTGAGAACCGGGAAGGGGACAAACCGGTGGCTCCAGGCCGGGTTGGAGTTCCATGAGGTCGGCCTGACTCTGGAGGTTTTCCCCCTGGCTTTTCCCCATAGGCCAAAAGGGGGGAAGTCAAAAAAGCACCCCCAGCAGATGTATGCAGAGTTGGGCTGGGGGGTGACGGAGAGCGGGCTGTTGGCAGCTGTGTGGTGGCTGCTGGCAGCCGTGTGCTGGCTGCAGGGGTGGGCCTGGGCGGCTGCGGAGGGCCCCCTGAGTGCACCTGCCAGCGGTGGCTCAAGACATTGCCTGAGCCTCCGATGTGCCCGGGCAGGACACCCAGGAGGCGGGGAGCAGCCCCCGCTGAGGTCCATGGCATGTGCCAGAGGTGAGTCTTGGAGAAAAAAAACGACAAAGTCCAAACGCTCCAGGCGCCGGGCAGGGTGGCGGACCCGGCTGGCCGGGCTGGCGGGGGCTGCGGCGGCCGGGGCTGAGCCGAGTGTCGATGCATGTCCTGAGAACCGGGAAGGGGACAAACCGGTGGCTCCAGGCCGGGTTGGAGTTCCAGGAGGTCGGCCTGACTCTGGAGGTTTTCCCCTTAGCATTTCCCCATAGGCCAAAAGGGGGGAAGTCAAAAAAGCACCCCCGGCAGATGTATGCAGAAGGGGCTGGGGGGTGACGGAGAGCGGGCTGTTGGCAGCTGCGTGGTGGCTGCTGGCAGCCGTGTGCTGGCTGCAGGGGTGGGCCTGGGCGGCTGCCGAGGGCCCCCGTAGTGCACCTACCAGCGGTGGTTGAAGACATTGCCTGAGCCTCCGATGTGCCCGGGCAGGACACCCGGGAGGCGGGGAACAGCCCCCGCTGAAGTCCATGGCATGTGCCAGAATCGAGTCTTGGAGAAAAAGTGACAAAGTCCAAACGCTCCAGGCGCCGGCCAGGGCGGTTGACCCCGGCTGGCCGGGCCGGCGGGAGCTGCGGCTGCCGGGGCTGAGCCGAGTGTCGATGCATGTCGTGAGAACCGGGAAGGGGACAAACCTGTGGCTCCAGGCCGGGTTGGAGTTCCAGGAGGTCGGCCTGACTCTGGACGTTTTCCCCTTAGCATTTCCCCATAGGCCAAAACGGGGGAAGTCAAAAAAGCACCCCCGCCAGATGTATGCAGAGTTGGGCTGGGGGGTGACGGGGAGCGGGCTGTTGGCAGCTGTGTGGTGGCTGCAGGGGTGGGCCTGGGCGGCTGCGGAGGGCGCCTTCAGAGTGCACCTACCAGTAGGGGCTCAAGACCCAGGCTGAGCCTCCGATGTGCCCGGGCAGGACACCCAGGAGGCGGGGAGCAGACACCCCCGCTGAAGCCCACGGCAGTTGGCAGAGATGAGTCTTGGAGAAAAAAAACGACAAAGTCCAAACGCTCCAGGCGCTGGCCAGGGGTGCGGACCGGGCCGGCCGGGCCGGCGGGGGCTGCGGCTGCCGGGGCTGAGCCGAGTGTTGATGCATGTCCTGAGAACCGGGAAGGGGACAGACCGGTGGCTCCAGGCCGGGTTGGAGTTCCAGGAGGTCGGCCTGACTCTGGAGGTTTCCCCCCTGGCTTTTCCCCATAGGCCAAAAGGGGGGAAGTCAAAAAAGCACCCCCGCCAGATGTATGCAGAGTTGGGCTGGGGGGTGACGGGGAGCGGGCTGTTGGCAGCTGTGTGGTGGCTGCTGGCAGCCGTGTGCTGGCTGCAGGGGTGGGCCTGGGCGGCTGCCGAGGGCCCCCGTAGTGCACCTACCAGCAGTAGCTCAAGACCCAGGCTGACCCTCCGATGTGCCCGGGCAGGACACCCAGGAGGCGGGGAGCAGCCCCCGCTGAAGCCCACGTCAGTTGGCAGAGACGGGTCTTTGAGAAAAAATGACAAAGTCCAAACGCTCCAGGCGCTGGCCAGGGATGCGGACCGGGCTGGCCGGGCCGGCGGGGGCTGCGGCTGCCGGGGCTGAGCCGAGTGTTGATGCATGTCGTGAGAACCGGGAAGGGGACAAACCTGTGGCTCCAGGCCGGGTGGGAGTTCCAGGAGGTCGGCCTGACTCTGGAGGTTTTCCCCTTAGCTTTTCCCCATAGGCCAAAAGGGGGGAAGTCAAAAAAGCACCCCCAGCAGATGTATGCAGGAGGGGCTGGGGGGTGACGGAGAGCGGGCTGTTGGCAGCTGTGTGGTGGCTGCTGGCAGCCGTGTGCTGGCTGCAGGGGTGGGCCTGGGCGGCTGCCGAGGGCCCCCGAAGCGCACCTACCAGCAGTAGCTCAAGACCCAGGCTGAGCCTCCGATGTGCCCGGGCAGGACACCCAGGAGGCGGGGAGCAGCCCCCGCTGAAGTCCATGGCATGTGCCAGAGGCGAGTCTTGGAGAAAAAACGACAAAGTCCAAACGCTCCAGGCGTGCAGGCCAGGGGTGCGGACCGGGCTGGCCGGGCCGGCGGGAGCTGCGGCTGCCGGGGCTGAGCCGAGTGTTGATGCATGTCGTGAGAACCGGGAAGGGGACAAACCTGTGGCTCCAGGCCGGGTGGGAGTTCCAGTAGGTCGGCCTGACTCTGGAGGTTTTCCCCTTGGCATTTCCCCATTGGCCAAAACGGGGGAAGTCAAAAAAGCACCCCCGGCAGATGTATGCAGGAGGGGCTGGGGGGTGATGGCGAGCGGGCTGTTGGCAGCTGTGTGGTGGCTGCTGGCAGCCGTGTGCTGGCTGCAAGGGTGGGCCTGGGCGGCTGCGGAGGGCCCCCCCGAGTGCACCTACCAGTAGGGGCTGAAGACCCAGGCTGAGCCTCCGATGTGCCCGGGCAGGACACCCAGGAGGCGGGGAGCAGCCCCCGCTGAAGCCCAGGGCAGTTGGCACAGATGGGTCTTTGAGAAAAAACGACAAAGTCCAAACGCTCCAGGCGCTGGCCAGGGGTGCGGACCCGGCTGGCCGGGCCGGCGGGGGCTGCAGCTGCCGGGGTTGAGCCGAGTGTCAGTGCAGGTCCTGAGAACCGGGAAGGGGACAAACCGGTGGCTCCAGGCCGGGTTGGAGTTCCATGAGGTCGGCCTGACTCTGGAGGTTTTCCCCCTGGCTTTTCCCCATAGGCCAAAAGGGGGGAAGTCAAAAAAGCACCCCCAGCAGATGTATGCAGAGTTGGGCTGGGGGGTGACGGAGAGCGGGCTGTTGGCAGCTGTGTGGTGGCTGCTGGCAGCCGTGTGCTGGCTGCAGGGGTGGGCCTGGGCGGCTGCGGAGGGCCCCCTGAGTGCACCTGCCAGCGGTGGCTCAAGACATTGCCTGAGCCTCCGATGTGCCCGGGCAGGACACCCAGGAGGCGGGGAGCAGCCCCCGCTGAGGTCCATGGCATGTGCCAGAGGTGAGTCTTGGAGAAAAAAAACGACAAAGTCCAAACGCTCCAGGCGCCGGGCAGGGTGGCGGACCCGGCTGGCCGGGCTGGCGGGGGCTGCGGCGGCCGGGGCTGAGCCGAGTGTCGATGCATGTCCTGAGAACCGGGAAGGGGACAAACCGGTGGCTCCAGGCCGGGTTGGAGTTCCATGAGGTCGGCCTGACTCTGGAGGTTTCCCCCCTGGCTTTTCCCCATAGGCCAAAAGGGGGGAAGTCAAAAAAGCACCCCCAGCAGATGTATGCAGAGGGGCTGGTGGGTGATGGATAGTGGGCTGTTGGCAGCTGTGTGGTGGCTGCTGGCAGCCGTGTGCTGGCTGCAGGGGTGGGCCTGGGCGGCTGCGGAGGGCCCCCGTAGTGCACCTACCAGTAGGGGGCTCGAGACCCAGGCTGAGCCTCCGATGTGCCCGGGCAGGACACCCAGGAGGCGGGGAGCAGCCCCCGCTGAGGTCCATGGCATGTGCCAGAGGTGAGTCTTGGAGAAAAAAAACGACAAAGTCCAAACGCTCCAGGCGCCGGGCAGGGTGGCGGACCCGGCTGGCCGGGCTGGCGGGGGCTGCGGCGGCCGGGGCTGAGCCGAGTGTCGATGCATGTCCTGAGAACCGGGAAGGGGACAAACCGGTGGCTCCAGGCCGGGTTGGAGTTCCATGAGGTCGGCCTGACTCTGGAGGTTTCCCCCCTGGCTTTTCCCCATAGGCCAAAAGGGGGGAAGTCAAAAAAGCACCCCCAGCAGATGTATGCAGAGGGGCTGGTGGGTGATGGATAGTGGGCTGTTGGCAGCTGTGTGGTGGCTGCTGGCAGCCGTGTGCTGGCTGCAGGGGTGGGCCTGGGCGGCTGCGGAGGGCCCCCGTAGTGCACCTACCAGTAGGGGGCTCGAGACCCAGGCTGAGCCTCCGATGTGCCCGGGCAGGACACCCAGGAGGCGGGGAGCAGCCCCCGCTGAAGCCCAGGGCAGTTGGCAGAGATTGGTCTTTGAGAAAAAATGACAAAGTCCAAACGCTCCAGGCGCTGGTCAGGGGTGCGGACCCGGCTGGCCGGGCCGGCGGGAGCTGCGGCGGCTGGGGAAGAGCCGAGTGTCGATGCATGTCCTGAGAACCGGGAAGGGGGCAAACCAGTAGCTCCAGGCCGGGTTGGAGTTCCATGAGGTCGGCCTGACTCTGGAGGTTTTCCCCTTGGCATTTCCCCATAGGCCAAAACGGGGGAAGTAAAAAAAGCACCCCCAGCAGATGTATGCAGAGTTGGGCTGGGGGGTGATGGGGAGCGGGCTGTTGGCAGCTGTGTGGTGGCTGCTGGCAGCCGTGTGCTGGCTGCAGGGGTGGGCCCCGGGCGGCTGCGGAGGGCCCCCGGAGTGCACCTACCAGTAGGGGCTGAAGACCCAGGCTGAACCTCCGATGTGCCCGGGCAGGACACCCAGGAGGCGGGGAGCAGCCCCCGCTGAAGCCCACGGCAGTTGGCAGAGGCGAGTCTTGGAGAAAAAAACGACAAAGTCCAAACGCTCCAGGCGAGCCGGCCAGGGGTGCGGACCCGGCTGGCCGGGCCGGCGGGAGCTGCGGCGGCCGGGGCTGAGCCGAGCGTCGACGCATGTCCTGAGAACCGGGAAGGGGACAAACCGGTGGCTCCAGGCCGGGTTGGAGTTCCATGAGGTCGGCCTGACTCTGGAGGTTTTCCCCCTGGCTTTTCTCCATAGGCCAAAACGGGGGGAGGCAAAAAAGCACCCCCAGCAGATGTATGCAGGAGGGGCTGGGGGGTGACGGAGAGCGGGCTGTTGGCAGCTGTGTGGTGGCTGTTGGCAGCTGTGTGGTGGCTGCTGGCAGCCGTGTGCTGGCTGCAGGGATGGGCCCCGGGCGGCTGCGGAGGGCCCCCAAAGCGCACCTACCAGTAGGGGCTGAAGACCCAGGCTGAGCCTCCGATGTGCCCGGGCAGGACACCCAGGGGGCGGGGAGCAGCCCCCGCTGAAGTCCATGGCATGTGCCAGAGGCGACTCTTGGAGAAAAAAAACGACAAAGTCCAAACGCTCCAGGCGTGCCGGCCAGGGGTGCGGACCCGGCCGGGCCGGCGAGAGCTGCGGCGGCCGGGGCAGAGCCGCGTGTCGATGCAGGTGGTGAGAACCGGTATGAGGGTAATCCTGGTCGCTCCGGGCCGAGCCAGGGTTCCAGGAGGGCGGAAGGAGCGGGCCCGTTTCCCCTGATAGCGCCGACGACGGTAAAATAAGGCCTCGCAAAACGTCAGCACGAACACCTTGTCGGGGTATAAGGGAACGAGCGGTGTGCGGTCTTTGACAAAGTGACAGTATTTCTCCAAAAAAAGCACCCCCGGCAGATGCGTGCAGACGGGGCTGGCTGGTGACGGAGAGCGGCGGGCTGTTGGCAGCAGTGTGCTGGCTGCAAGGGGTGGCCCGGGGCGGCTGCGGAGGGCCCCCAAAGTGCACCTGCCAGCGGTGGCTCAAGACCCTGGCTGAGCCTCCGATGTCCCCGGGCAGGACCCCAGCAGGCCGGGCACGGACCGCAGCTTGCCCCCTTTGCCGTCCGATGAAGCTCGCACGGTCAGAAAAAGTTTCAAAGTCCCAACGGGGGAGAGAGTGTTGACGGCGAGGGGGCGCTGGCTGCTCCAGGGGCCGGGAGGGAGGCCCTGGAGGTCGGCCTGGGGGTGAGTGGAGCGGCCCCCGTGTGTCCCTGAGCGTCCCCCGGTCTTTGGTCGAGAGGGGGTCTCAGCCGCTAATGTGCCCGCCCGGGTACCTAGGCAGGCCGGCCTGGGGCGAGTGGAGCAGCCCCCGTGTGTCCCTGAGCGTCCCCCGGTCTTTGGTCGAGAGGGGGTCTCAGCCGCTAGTGTGCCCGCCCGGGTACCTAGGGAGGCCGGCCTGGGGCGAGTGGAGCAGCCCCCGTGTGTCCCTGAGTGTCCCCTGGCGTTTGCTGAAGAGGGGGTCTCAGCCGCTAATGTGCCCGCCTGGGTACCTAGGGAGGCCGGCCTGGGGCGAGTGGAGCAGCCCCCGTGTGTCCCCGAGCGCCCCCCGGTCTCTGGTGGAGAGGGGGTCTCAGCCGCTAATGTGCCCGCCTCAGGGAGTCCGGCCTGGGGCGAGTGGAGCAGCCCCCGTGTGTCCCCGAGTGCCCCCCCGGTCTTTGGTGGAGAGGGGGTCTCAGCCGCTAATGTGCCCGCCTCAGGGAGTCCGGCCTGGGGCGAGTGGAGCAGCCCCCGTGTGTCCCTGAGCGTCCCCCGGTCTTTGGTGGAGAGGGGGTCTCAGCCGCTAATGTGCCCGCCTCAGGGAGGCCGGCCTGGGGCGAGTGGAGCAGCCCCCGTGTGTCCCTGAGCGTCCCCCGGTCTCTGGTGGAGAGGGGGCCTCAGCCGCTAATGTGCCCGCCTCAGGGAGGCCGGCCTGGGGCGAGTGGAGCAGCCCCCGTGTGTCCCTGTGTGTCCCCCGGTCTTTGGTGGAGAGGGGGCCTCAGCCGCTAATGTGCCCGCCTCAGGGAGGCCGGCCTGGGGCGAGTGGAGCAGCCCCCGTGTGTCCCTGAGCGTCCCCCGGTCTTTGGTCGAGAGGGGGTCTCAGCCGCTAATGTGCCCGCCTCAGGGAGGCCGGCCTGGGGCGAGTGGAGCAGCCCCCGTGTGTCCCTGAGCGTCCCCCGGTCTTTGGTGGAGAGGGGGCCTCAGCCGCTAATGTGCCCGCCTCAGGGAGGCCGGCCTGGGGCGAGTGGAGCAGCCCCCGTGTGTCCCTGAGCGTCCCCCGGTCTTTGGTCGAGAGGGGGTCTCAGCCGCTAATGTGCCCGCCTCAGGGAGGCCGGCCTGGGGCGAGTGGAGCAGCCCCCGCGTGTCCCTGAGTGTCCCCTGACGTTTGCTGAAGAGGGGGTCTCAGCCGCTAATGTGCCCGCCTCAGGGAGGCCGGCCTGGTGCGAGTGGAGCAGCCCCCGTGTGTCCCTGAGCGCCCCCCGGTCTTTGGTGGAGAGGGGGTCTCAGCCGCTAATGTGCCCGCCCGGGTACCTAGGGAGGCCGGCCTGGGGCGAGTGGAGCAGCCCCCGTGTGTCCCTGAGTGTCCCCCGGTCTTTGGTGGAGAGGGGGTCTCAGCCGCTAATGTGCCCGCCTCAGGGAGTCCGGCCTGGGGCGAGTGGAGCAGCCCCCGTGTATCCCCGAGTGCCCCCCGGTCTTTGGTGGAGAGGGGGTCTCAGCCGCTAATGTGCCCGCCTCAGGGAGTCCGGCCTGGGGCGAGTGGAGCAGCCCCCGTGTGTCCCTGAGCGTCCCCCGGTCATTGGTGGAGAGGGGGTCTCAGCTGCTAATGTGCCCGCCTCAGGGAGGCCGGCCTGGGGCGAGTGGAGCAGCCCCCGTGTGTCCCCGAGCGCCCCCCGGTCTCTGGTGGAGAGGGGGTCTCAGCCGCTAATGTGCCCGCCTCAGGGAGTCCGGCCTGGGGCGAGTGGAGCAGCCCCCGTGTGTCCCCGAGCGCCCCCCGGTCTCTGGTGGAGAGGGGGTCTCAGCCGCTAATGTGCCCGCCTGGGTACCCAGGGAGGCCGGCCTGGGGCGAGTGGAGCAGCCCCCGTGTGTCCCTGAGCGTCCCCCGGTCATTGGTGGAGAGGGGGTCTCAGCTGCTAATGTGCCCGCCTCAGGGAGGCCGGCCTGGGGCGAGTGGAGCAGCCCCCGTGTGTCCCCGAGCGCCCCCCGGTCTCTGGTGGAGAGGGGGTCTCAGCCGCTAATGTGCCCGCCTCAGGGAGTCCGGCCTGGGGCGAGTGGAGCAGCCCCCGTGTGTCCCCGAGCGCCCCCCGGTCTCTGGTGGAGAGGGGGTCTCAGCCGCTAATGTGCCCGCCTCAGGGAGTCCGGCCTGGGGCGAGTGGAGCAGCCCCCGTGTGTCCCCGAGCGCCCCCCGGTCTCTGGTGGAGAGGGGGTCTCAGCCGCTAATGTGCCCGCCCGGGTACCCAGGGAGGCCGGCCTGGGGCGAGTGGAGCAGCCCCCGTGCGTCCCTGAGCGCCCCCCTGGCGTTTGCTCAAGAGGGGGTCCCAGCCGCCAATATGGCCGCCCGGGTACCCGCGGGGGCCGCCCTGGGGCGAGTGGAGCAGCCCCCGTGTGCCCCTGAGCGCCCCCTGGCGTTCGCTGAAGAGGGGGTCTCAGCCGCCAATATGGCCGCCCGGGTGCCCGGGGGAGCGGCCTGGGGTGGCCCTGTGCAGCCTCCGGGCGCCCCTGAGTGTTTTCCAGTATCTGGCCGAGACACCCCCTGACCCTCCGACTGTGTCCGTTTGGAGCGCCTGGTGCCTGGGCACCCCCTGAGTGTTTTTCAGTATCTGGCCGAGACACCCCCTGACCCTCCGACTGTGTCCGTTTTTAGTGCCTGGTGCCTGGGCACAGACCGCGGCAGCTCCCGCTGGCCGCATTGACAGAGTGCTGAAAAAATGACAAAGTCCGAAAATGCCTGAGAACCGGGAAGGGGACAAACCGGCGGCTCCAGGCCGAGCCGGAGTTCCAGGAGGTCGGCATGATTTTGCCGGTTTCCCCATAGGAGGTGCCAAGTTGCCAAAATGGGGGAACTCAAAAAAGCACCCCCGCCAGATGTATGTAGGGGGGCTGGATGGTCGATGGGGAGTGGGTGCCTGGCAGCAGGGGCCACCCCGCGCAGGTGCCCCGGGGGGCCCGCGGGGGGCCCCCGAAGACACCCCCCCCAGCACTCGCTGAAAACCCCGTCCGAGCCGCCCGCGCTGCCCGGAGGGAGTCCCGGGAGGCCGGGCACGGCCCGCAGGTCTCTCCCTCTGCCCCCCGGTGAGGTTTGCACGGGGGGGAAAAGTTTCAAAGTCCCGACGGGGGGCGAGAGACAGTGCGGCGAGGGGTGGCGGGCTGCTCCGCGGACCCGGGGGAAGCCCGGGGAGGGCGGCCTGAGGGCGCGGAGGGCCCCCTGAGAGTGCCTACGGGTAGTAGGTGAGAAACCCTGCCTGTACCTCCCACGGGGCCCGGGCAGGGACCCCGGGAGGCCGGGCAGAGCCCGCAGGTCGCCCCCTTCCCGTCCGATGAAGCTCGCACGGTCAGAAAAGTTTCAAAGTCCCAACGGGGGGAGAGTGTTGACGGCGAGGGGGGTGCAGGCTGCTCCAGGGTCCGGGGGCAGCCCCTGGAGGTCGGCCTGGGGGTGTGGAGGGGCCCCCCTGAGAGCACCCAACAGTAGTTGCTCAAGACCCTGCCTGAGCCTCCGATGTGCCCGGGCATGAACCCCAGGAGGCGGGGAACAGCCGTGGCAGCCCCTGCTGAAGTCCTTGGCAGTTGGCAGAGGCGAGTCTTGGGGAAAAAAACGACAAAGTCCAAACGCTCCAGGCGCCGGCCAGGGGGGCGGACGTGGCTGGCCTGGCCGGCGGGTGCTGCGGCTGCCGGGGCTGAGCCGAGTGTCGATGCATCTCCTGAGAACCGGGAAGGGGACAAACCGGTGGCTCCAGTCCGAGCTGGAGTTCCAGAAGGTCGGCCTGACTCTGGAGGTTTTCCCCCTGGCTTTTCCCCATAGGCCAAAAGGGGGGAAGTCAAAAAAGCACCCCCGGCAGATGTATGCAGAAGGGGCTGGGGGGTGACGGAGAGCGGGCTGTTGGCAGCTGCGTGGTGGCTGCAGGGGTGGGCCTGGGCGGCTGCGGTGGGCCCCCTGAGTGCACCTGCCCGTGGTGGCTGAAAACCCAGGCTGAGCCTCCGATGTGCCTGGGCAGGACCCCAGGAGGCCGGGCACAGAACGCCGGTTGCCCCCCATTGCCGTTTGACGAAGCTTGCACGGTCAGAAAAGTTTCAAAGTCCCAACGGGGAGAGAGTGTTGACGGCGAGGGGGTGCTGGCAGCTCCAGCGGCCGGGGGCAACCGCTGGAGGCTGGGCCCGGACTGCGGCAGCCCCCCTTGCAGTCGAACAAAGTTTGAGGAGACGAGTCATGAAAATGACAAAGTCCAAACGCTCCAGGCGTGCCGTCCAGGGGGGCGGACCCAGCTGGTCGGACCGGCGGGAGCTGCGGCGGCCGGGGAAGAGCCGAGTGTCAATGCAGGTCACGAGAACCGGTATGAGGGTAAACCTGGCCGCTCCGGGCCGAGGCACGGTTCCAGGAGGGCGGAAGGAGCGGGCCCGCTTCCCCTGATAGCGCCGACGGCGGTAAAATAAGGCCTCGCAAAACGTCAGCACGAACACCTTGTCGGGGTATAAGGGAACGAGCGGTGTGCGGTCTTTGACAAAGTGACAGTGTTTCTCAAAAAAGCACCCCCGGCAGATGTGTGCAGACGGGGCTGGCTGGTGTGGGAGAGCGGCGGGCTGTTGGCAGCAGTGTGCTGGCTGCAGGGGTGGCCCGGGGCGGCTGCGGAGGGCCCCCAAAGCGCACCTACCAGTGGTGGCTGAAAACCCCCGCTGAGCCTCCGATGTCCCCGGGCAGGACCCCAGGAGGCCGGGCAGAGCCCGCCGCTTGCCCCCTTGCCGTTTGACGAAGCTTGCACGGTCAGAAAAGTTTCAAAGTCCCCACGGGGGGAGAGTGTTGACGGCGAGGAGGTGCTGGCTGCTCCAGGGGCCGGGGGCAACCCCTGGAGGCTGGGCACGGACTGCGGCAGCCCCCCTTGCAGTCGAACAAAGTTTGAGGAGACAAGTCATGAAAATGACAAAGTCCAAACGCTCCAGGCGCCGGCCTGGGGTGCGGACCCGGCTGGCCGGGGCCGGCGGGAGCTGCGGCGGCCGGGGCTGAGCCGAGTGTCAATGCAGGTCCTGAGAACCGGGAAGGGGACAAACCGGTGGCTCCAGGCCGGGTTGGAGTTCCAGGAGGTCGGCAGGACTCTGGAGGTTTTCCCCTTGGCATTGTCCCATTGGCCACAATGGGGGAAGTCAAAAAAGCACCCCCAGCAGATGTATGCAGAGGGGCTGGCGGGTGACGGAGAGCGGGCAGTTGGCAGCTGTGTGGTGGCTGCAGGAGGTGGGCCTGGGCGGCTGCGGAGGGCCCCCAAAGTGCACCTACCAGAAGGGGCCCAAGACCCAGGCTGAGCCTCCGATGTGCCCGGGCAGGACACCCAGGAGGCGGGGAGCAGCCCCCGCTGAGGTCCATGGCATGTGCCAGAGGCGAGTCTTGGAGAAAAAACGACAAAGTCCAAACGCTCCAGGCGCCGGGCAGGGTGGCGGACCCGGCTGGCCGGGCCGGCGGGGGCTGCGGCTGCCGGGGCTGAGCCGAGTGTCAATGCATGTCCTGAGAACCGGGAAGGGGACAAACCGGTGGCTCCAGGCCGGGTTGGAGTTCCGGGGGGTCGGCCTGACTCTGGAGGTTTTCCCCCTGGCTTTTCCCCATAGGCCAAAACGGGGGGAGCCAAAAAAGCACCCCCAGCAGATGTATGCAGGAGGGGCTGGGGGGTGACGGAGAGCGGGCTGTTGGCAGCCGTGTGCTGGCTGCAGGGGTGGGCCTGGGCGGCTGCGGAGGGCCCCCTGAGTGCACCTGCCAGCGGTGGCTCAACACCCTGGCTGAGCCTCCGATGTCCCCGGGCAGGACCCCAGGAGGCCGGGCAGAGCCCGCCGCTTGCCCCATTGCCGTTTGACGAAGCTTGCACGGTCAGAAAAGTTTCAAAGTCCCAACGGGGAGAGAGCGTTGACGGCGAGGGGGTGCTGGCTGCTCCAGGGGCCGGGGACAACCCCTGGAGGCTGGGCACGGACTGCGGCAGCCCCCCTTGCAGTCGGACAAAGTTTGAGGAGACAAGCCATGAAAATGACAAAGTCCAAACGCTCCAGGCGCCGGCCAGGGGGGCGGACCCGGCTGGCTGGGCCGGCGGGGGCTGCGGCTGCCGGGGCTGAGCCGAGTGTCAATGCAGGTCCTGAGAACCGGGAAGGGGACAAACCGGCGGCTCCAGGCCGAGCTCGAGTTCCAGAAGGTCGGCCTGACTCTGGAGGTTTTCCCCCTGGCTTTTCCCCATAGGCCAAAATGGGGGAAGTCAAAAAAGCACCCCCAGCAGATGTATGCAGAGGGGCTGGGGGGTGATGGGGAGCGGGTGTTTGGCAGCAGTGTGCTGGCTGAAGAGGTGTGCCTGGGCGGCTGCGGAGGGCCCCCTGAGTGCACCTGCCAGCGGTGGCTCAAAACCCTGGCTGAGCCTCCGATGTCCCCGGGCAGGACCCCAGCAGGCCGGGCACAGACCGCAGCCTGCCCCCCTTGCCGTTTGATGAAGCTTGCACGGTCAGAAAAGTTTCAAAGTCCCAACGGGGAGAGAGTGTTGACGCCGAGGGGGTGCTGGCTGCTCCGGTGGCAACCCCTGGAGGCTGGGCACAGACTGCGGCAGCCCCCCTTGCAGTCGAACAAAGTTTGAGGAGACAAGTCATGAAAATGACAAAGTCCAAACTGCTCCAGGCGCCGGCCAGGGGGGGCGGACCCGGCTGGCCGGGCCGGCGGGAGCTGCGGCTGACGGGGTTGAGCCGAGTGTCGATGCATGTCACGAGAACCGGCATGAGGGTAAACCTGGCCGCTCCGGGCCGAGGCACGGTTCCAGGAGGGCGGAAGGAGCGGGCCTGTTTCCCCTGATAGCGCCGACGGCGGTAAAATAAGGCCTCGCAAAACGTCAGCACGAACACCTTGTCGGGGTATAAGGGAACGAGCGGTGTGCGGTCTTTGACAAAGTGACAGTGTGTCTCAAAAAAAGCACCCCCGGCAGATGTGCGCGGACGGGGCTGGCTGGTGACGGAGAGCGGGCTGTTGGCAGCGGTGTGCCGGCTGCAGGGGTGGCCCGGGGCGGCTGCGGAGGGCCCCCTGAGAGCACCTACCAGTAGTTGCTCAACACCCTGGCTGAGCCTCCGATGTCCCCGGGCAGGACCCCAGGAGGCCGGGCACAGACCGCCGGTTGCCCCCCCCATTGCCGTTTGATGAAGCTTGCACGGTCAGAAAAGTTTCAAAGTCCCAACGGGGAGAGAGTGCTGACGGTGAGGGGGTGCTGGCTGCTCCAGGGGCCGGGAGGGAAGCCCTGGAGGTGGGCCTGGGGGTGTGGAGGGGCCCCCTGAGAGCACCTACCAGCAGTTGCTGAAGACCCTGCCTGAGCCTCCGATATCCCCGGGCAGGACCCCAGGAGGCCGGGCACAGACCGCAGCCTGCCCCCTTGCCGTTTGATGAAGCTTGCACGGTCAGAAAAGTTTCAAAGTCCCGACGGGGAGAGAGTGTTGACGGCGAGGGGGTGCTGGCTGCTCCAGGGGCCGGGGGGGGGAACCCCTGGAGGCTGGGCACGGACCGCGGCAGCCCCCCTTGCAGTAGAACAAAGTTTGAGGAGACAAGTCATGAAAATGACAAAGTCCAAACTGCTCCAGGCGCCGGCCAGGGGGGCGGACCCGGCTGGCCTGGCCGGCGGGTGCTGCGGCTGCCGGGGCTGAGCCGAGTGTCGATGCATCTCCTGAGAACCGGGAAGGGGACAGACCAGTAGCTCCAGGCCGAGCTGGAGTTCCAGGAGGTCGGCCTGACTCTGGAGGTTTTCCCCCTGGCTTTTCCCCATAGGCCAAAACGGGGGGAGGCAAAAAAGCACCCCCAGCAGATGTATGCAGAGGGGCTGGGGGGTGATGGAGAGCGGGCTGTTGGCAGCTGTGTGGTGGCTGCAGGGGTGGCCCTGGGCGGCTGAAGAGGGCCCCCTGAGTGCACCTACCAGCAGTAGCTCAAGACCCTGCCTGAGCCTCCGATGTCCCCGGGCAGGACCCCAGGAGGCCGGGCACAGACCGCAGCCTGCCCCCTTGCCGTTTGATGAAGCTTGCACGGTCAGAAAAAGTTTCAAAGTCCCAACGGGGAGAGAGTGTTGACGGCGAGGGGGCGCTGGCTGCTCCAGGGGCCCGGGGCAGCCCCTGGAGGCTGGGCACGGACCGCGGCCGCCCCCCTTGCAGTCGAACAAAGTTTGAGGAGACAAGTCATGAAAATGACAAAGTCCAAACGCTCCAGGCGTGCCGGCCAGGGGTGCGGACCCGGCCGGCCGGGCCGGCGGGGGCTGCGGCTGCCGGGGCTGAGCCGAGTGTCAATGCATGTCCTGAGAACCGGGAAGGGGACAGACCGGTGGCTCTGGGCCGAGCTGGAGTTCCAGGATGTCGGCCTGACTCTGGAGGTTTTCCCCCTGGCTTTTCCCCATAGGCCAAAATGGGGGAAGTCAAAAAAGCACCTCCAGCAGATGTATGCAGAGGGGCTGGCGGGTGACGGAGAGTGGTCTGTTGGCAGCAGTGTGCTGGCTGCATAGGTGTGCATGGGCGTCTGCGTAGGGCCCCCTGAGTGCACCTGCCAGTGGTGGCTGAAAACCCAGGCTGAGCCTCCGATGTGCCCGGGCAGGACCCCAGGAGGCCGGGCACAGACCGCAGCCTGCCCCCTTGCCGTTTGATGAAGCTTGCACGGTCAGAAAAGTTTCAAAGTCCCAACGGGGAGAGAGTGCTGACGGTGAGGGGGGTGCCGGCAGCTCCAGGGGCCGGGGGCAACCCCTGGAGGCTGGGCACGGACTGCGGCAGCCCCCCTGGCAGTCGAACAAGGTTTGAGGAGACAAGTCATGAAAATGACAAAGTCCAAACGCTCCAGGCGTGCCGGCCAGGGGAGCGGACCCGGCCGGCCGGGGCGGCGGGAGCTGCAGCTGCCGGGGCGGAGCCGAGTGTCAACGCAGGTGGTGAGAACCGGTATGAGGGTAATCCTGGTCGCTCCGGGCCGAGCCACGGTTCCAGGAGGGCGGAAGGAGCGCGCCTGTTTCACCTGATAGCGCCGACGGCGGTAAAATAAGGCCTCGCAAAACGTCACCACGAACACCTTGTCGGGGTATAAGGGAACGAGCGGTGTGTGGTCCTTGACAAAGTGACAGTATTTCTCAAAAAAGCACCCCCGGCAGATGTGCGCGGACGGGGCTGGCTGGTGATGGAGAGCGGGCTGTTGGCAGCAGTGCGCTGGCTGCAGGGGTGGCCCAGGGCGGCTGCGGAGGGCCCCCAAAGCGCACCTACCGGTGGTGGCTGAAAACCCAGGCTGAGCCTCCGATGTGCCCCGGGCAGGAACCCAGGAGGCCGGGCACAGACCACAGCTTGCCCCCTTGCCGTCCGATGAAGCTTGCACGGTCAGAAAAAGTTTCAAAGTCCCCACGGAGAGAGAGTGTTGAGGGCGAGGGGGAGCTGGCTGCTCCAGGGGCCGGGGGCAACCCCTGGAGGCTGGGCACACCCCCTTGCAGTCGAACAAAGTTCGAGGAGACAAGTCATGAAAATGACAAAGTCCAAACGCTCCAGGCGCCGGCCAGGGGGGCGGACCCGGCTGGCCGGGCTGGCGGGGGCTGCGGCTGCCGGGGCTGAGCCGAGTGTCGATGCATGTCCTGAGAACCGGGAAGGGGACAAACCAGTAGCTCCAGGCCGAGCTGGAGTTCCAGGAGGTCGGCCTGACTCTGGAGGTTTTCCCCCTGGCTTTTCCCATTGGCCAAAATGGGGGAAGTCAAAAAAGCACCCCCGGCAGATGTATGCAGAGGGGCTGGCTGGTGATGGGGAGCGGGCTGTTGGCAGCGGTGTGCTGGCTGCAGAGGTGTGCATGGGCGGCTGCGGAGGGCCCCCCGAGTGCACCTGCCCGTGGTGGCTGAAAACCCAGGCTGAGCCTCCGATGTGCCCGGGCAGGACCCCAGGAGGCCGGGCACAGAACGCCGGTTGCCCCCTTGCCGTTTGATGAAGCTTGCACGGTCAGAAAAGTTTCAAAGTCCCAACGGGGAGAGAGTGCTGACGGTGAGGGGGGTGCTGGCTGCTCCAGGGGCCGGGAGGGAGGCCCTGGAGGTGGGCCTGGGGGTGTGGCGGGGCCCCCTGAGAGCACCTACCAGCAGTTGCTCAAGACCCTGCCTGAGCCTCCGGTGTTGCAGGGCAGGACACCCATTGGCGGGGAAAAGCAGGTGGCAGCCCCTGCTGAAGTCCTTGGCAGAGATGAGTCTTTGAAAAAAATGACAAAGTCCAAACTGCTCCAGGCGCCGGTCAGGGGGGCGGACCCGGCTGGCCGGGCCGACGGGAGCTGCGGCGGCTGGGGAAGAGCCGAGTGTCAAGGCATGTCCTGAGAACCGGGAAGGGGGCAAACCAGTAGCTCCAGGCCGGGCTAGGGTTCCAGGAGGTCGGCCTGACTCTGGAGGTTTTCCCCCTGGCTTTTCCCCATAGGCCAACATGGGGGAAGTCAAAAAAGCACCCCCGGCAGATGTATGCAGAGGGGCTGGGGGGTGACGGGGAGCGGGCTGTTGGCAGCAGTGTGCTGGCTGCAGAGGGCCCCCGAGGTGCTGCACCTACCAGTAGTTGCTCAAGACCCCCCATGACCCTCCGGTGTTGCAGGTCAGGACACCCATTGGCGGGGAACAGCAGGTGGCAGCCCCTGCTGAAGTCGTTGGCAGGGATGAGTCTTTGAAAAAACGACAAAGTCCAAACGCTCCAGGCGTGCCGGCCAGGGTGGCGGACCCGGCTGGCTGGGCCGGCGGGAGCTGCGGCTGCCGGGGCTGAGCCGAGTGTCGATGTATGTCGTGAGAACCGGTATGAGGGTAATCCTGGTCGCTCCGGGCCGAGGCACGGTTCCAGGAGGGCGGAAGGAGCGGGCCCGTTTCCCCTGATAGCGCCGACGGCGGTAAATTAGGGCCTCGCAAAACGTCAGGACGAACACCTTTTTTGCATATAAGGGAACGAGCGGTGTGCGGTCCTTGACAAAGTGACTATTTCTCAATGTGCTGAGGAGTGGGGACCGCTCAAAGTCAAAGCACCGCGGCCGCCCCTCTGCCACCTCCCTGGGAGCAGAGTCATCGAGCGCGAGTGTCCCCACTCCGCCTGTCCAGGCCGCGGGGCCGACAGGCTGGCTGGCTGCCCGGGCAGACCCCGCTCTCCGAGCGGCCGGGCCCCAACGTTCGAGAGGTGTAGGAAGCCACCTTGGGGGTGCTGCGGAGGCCCCCCTGACACCGCCTCCAAGCCCTTGCTGAGAGCCCTGTCCTAGCTGCCTGCGCGGGCAGGCGGGACCCCCCAGTAGGCCGTGCACAGCCCGCGGCAGCCACTGCTGAAGCCCAGGGCAGTTGGCAGAGATGAGTCTTTGAGGAAAAACGACAAAGTCCAAACGCTCCAGGCGCCGGCCAGGGGTGCGGACCCGGCTGGACGGGCCGGCGGGAGCTGCGGCGGCTTGGGAAGAGCCGAGTGTCAATGCATGTCCTGAGAACCGGAAAGGGGACAAACTAGTAGCTCCAGGCCGGGATGGAGTTCCAGGAGGTGGGCCTGACTCTGGAGGTTTTCCCCTTGGCATTTTCCCATTGGCCACAATGGGGGAAGTCAAAAAAGCACCCCCAGCAGATGTATGCAGAGGGGCTGGCTGGTGATGGGGAGCGGGCTGTTGGCAGCGGTGTGCTGGCTGCAGAGGTGTGCATGGGCGGCTGCGGAGGGCCCCCCGAGTGCACCTGCCCGTGGTGGCTGAAAACCCAGGCTGAGCCTCCGATGTGCCCGGGCAGGACCCCAGGAGGCCGGGCACAGAACGCCGGTTGCCCCCTTGCCGTTTGATGAAGCTTGCACGGTCAGAAAAGTTTCAAAGTCCCAACGGGGAGAGAGTGCTGACGGTGAGGGGGGTGCTGGCTGCTCCAGGGGCCGGGAGGGAGGCCCTGGAGGTGGGCCTGGGGGTGTGGCGGGGCCCCCTGAGAGCACCTACCAGCAGTTGCTCAAGACCCTGCCTGAGCCTCCGGTGTTGCAGGGCAGGACACCCATTGGCGGGGAAAAGCAGGTGGCAGCCCCTGCTGAAGTCCTTGGCAGAGATGAGTCTTTGAAAAAAATGACAAAGTCCAAACTGCTCCAGGCGCCGGTCAGGGGGGCGGACCCGGCTGGCCGGGCCGACGGGAGCTGCGGCGGCTGGGGAAGAGCCGAGTGTCAAGGCATGTCCTGAGAACCGGGAAGGGGGCAAACCAGTAGCTCCAGGCCGGGCTAGGGTTCCAGGAGGTCGGCCTGACTCTGGA
Organism: Eleutherodactylus coqui; assembly: GCF_035609145.1. Lineage (NCBI taxonomy): Eukaryota > Metazoa > Chordata > Amphibia > Anura > Eleutherodactylidae > Eleutherodactylus > Eleutherodactylus coqui. The sequence continues at coordinate 27,812 of NW_027102085.1, forward strand.
GGTTTTCCCCCTGGCTTTTCCCCATAGGCCAACATGGGGGAAGTCAAAAAAGCACCCCCGGCAGATGTATGCAGAGGGGCTGGGGGGTGACGGGGAGCGGGCTGTTGGCAGCAGTGTGCTGGCTGCAGAGGGCCCCCGAGGTGCTGCACCTACCAGTAGTTGCTCAAGACCCCCCATGACCCTCCGGTGTTGCAGGTCAGGACACCCATTGGCGGGGAACAGCAGGTGGCAGCCCCTGCTGAAGTCGTTGGCAGGGATGAGTCTTTGAAAAAACGACAAAGTCCAAACGCTCCAGGCGTGCCGGCCAGGGTGGCGGACCCGGCTGGCTGGGCCGGCGGGAGCTGCGGCTGCCGGGGCTGAGCCGAGTGTCGATGTATGTCGTGAGAACCGGTATGAGGGTAATCCTGGTCGCTCCGGGCCGAGGCACGGTTCCAGGAGGGCGGAAGGAGCGGGCCCGTTTCCCCTGATAGCGCCGACGGCGGTAAATTAGGGCCTCGCAAAACGTCAGGACGAACACCTTTTTTGCATATAAGGGAACGAGCGGTGTGCGGTCCTTGACAAAGTGACTATTTCTCAATGTGCTGAGGAGTGGGGACCGCTCAAAGTCAAAGCACCGCGGCCGCCCCTCTGCCACCTCCCTGGGAGCAGAGTCATCGAGCGCGAGTGTCCCCACTCCGCCTGTCCAGGCCGCGGGGCCGACAGGCTGGCTGGCTGCCCGGGCAGACCCCGCTCTCCGAGCGGCCGGGCCCCAACGTTCGAGAGGTGTAGGAAGCCACCTTGGGGGTGCTGCGGAGGCCCCCCTGACACCGCCTCCAAGCCCTTGCTGAGAGCCCTGTCCTAGCTGCCTGCGCGGGCAGGCGGGACCCCCCAGTAGGCCGTGCACAGCCCGCGGCAGCCACTGCTGAAGCCCAGGGCAGTTGGCAGAGATGAGTCTTTGAGGAAAAACGACAAAGTCCAAACGCTCCAGGCGCCGGCCAGGGGTGCGGACCCGGCTGGACGGGCCGGCGGGAGCTGCGGCGGCTTGGGAAGAGCCGAGTGTCAATGCATGTCCTGAGAACCGGAAAGGGGACAAACTAGTAGCTCCAGGCCGGGATGGAGTTCCAGGAGGTGGGCCTGACTCCGGAGGTTTTCCCCTTGGCATTTTCCCATTGGCCACAATGGGGGAAGTCAAAAAAGCACCCCCAGCAGATGTATGCAGAGGGGCTGGCTGGTGATGGGGAGCGGGCTGTTGGCAGCGGTGTGCTGGCTGCAGAGGTGTGCATGGGCGGCTGCGGAGGGCCCCCTGAGTGCACCTGCCCGTGGTGGCTGAAAACCCAGGCTGAGCCTCCGATGTGCCCGGGCAGGACCCCAGGAGGCCGGGCACAGAACGCCGGTTGCCCCCTTGCCGTTTGACGAAGCTTGCACGGTCAGAAAAGTTTCAAAGTCCCAATGGGGAGAGAGTGGTGACGGCGAGGGGGTGCTGGCTGCTCCAGGGGCCGGGGGCAACCCCTGGAGGCTGGGCACGGACCGCGGCCGCCCCCCTTGCAGTCGGACAATGTCTGAGGAGACAAGTCATGAAAATGACAAAGTCCAAACGCTCCAGGCGTGCCGGCCAGGGGTGCGGACCCGGCTGGCCGGGCCGGCGGGGGCTGCAGCTGCCGGTGCTGAGCCGAGTGTCAGTGCAGGTCCTGAGAACCGGGAAGGGGACAAACCGGTGGCTCCAGGCCGAGCTCTAGTTCCAGGAGGTCGGCCTGACTCTGGAGGTTTTCCCCTTGGCTTTTCCCCATAGGCCAAAAGGGGGGAAGTCAAAAAAGCACCCCCGCCAGATGTATGCAGAAGGGGCTGGCTGGTGATGGGGAGCGGGCTGTTGGCAGCGGTGTGCTGGCTGCAGAGGTGTGCATGGGCGGCTGCGGAGGGCCCCCTGAGTGCACCTGCCCGTGGTGGCTGAAAACCCAGGCTGAGCCTCCGATGTGCCCGGGCAGGACCCCAGGAGGCCGGGCACAGAACGCCGGTTGCCCCCTTGCCGTTTGACGAAGCTTGCACGGTCAGAAAAGTTTCACAGTCCCAACGGGGAGAGAGTGCTGACGGTGAGGGGGTGCTGGCTGCTCCAGGGGCCGGGAGGGAGGCCCTGGATGTGGGCCTGGGGGTGTGGAGGGGCCCCCTGAGAGCACCTACCAGCAGTTGCTCAAGACCCTGCCTGAGCCTCCGGTGTTGCAGGGTAGGACACCCATTGGCGGGGAACAGCAGGTGGCAGCCCCTGCTGAAGTCCTTGGCAGTTGGCAGAGATGAGTCTTGGAGAAAAAAAACGACAAAGTCCAAACTGCTCCGGGCGCCGGTCAGGGGGGCGGACCCGGCTGGCCGGGCCGAGGGGAGCTGCGGCGGCTGGGGAAGAGCCGAGTGTCAAGGCATGTCCTGAGAACCGGGAAGGGGGCAAACCAGTAGCTCCAGGCCGAGCTGGAGTTCCAGGAGGTTGGCCTGACTCTGGAGGTTTTCCCCCTGGCTTTTCCCCATAGGCCAAAATGGGGGAAGTCAAAAAAGCACCCCCGCCAGATGTATGCAGAAGGGGCTGGCTGGTGATGGGGAGCGGGCTGTTGGCAGCAGTGTGCTGGCTGCAGAGGGCCCCCGAGGTGCTGCACCTACCAGTAGTTGCTCAAGACCCCCCCTGACCCTCCGGTGTTGCAGGGCAGGACACCCAGGAGGCGGGGAACAGCCGTGGCAGCCCCTGCTGAATCCCACGGCAGTTGGCAGAGATGAGTCTTTGAGAAAAACGACAAAGTCCAAACGCTCCAGGCGCCGGCCACGGAGGGCGGACCCGGCTGGCCGGGCCGGCGGGAGCTGCGGCGGCTGGGGCTGAGCCGAGTGTCGATGCTTGTCGTGAGAACCGGTATGAGGGTAATCCTGGGCCCTCGGGGCCGAGGCACGGTTCCAGGAAGGCGGAAGGAGCGGGCCTGTTCCCCCTGATAGCGCCGACGGCGGTAAATTAAGGCCTCGCAAAACGTCAGGACGAACACCTTTTTTGCATATAAGGGAACGAGCGGTGTGCGGTCTTTGACAAAGTGACTATTTCTCAGAGTGCTGGGAAGGGAGTGGGGGCCGCTCAAAGTCAAAGCACCGCGGCCGCCCCTCTGCCACCTCCCTGGGAGCAGAGTCATCGAGCGCGAGTGTCCCCACTCCGCCTGTCCAGGCCGCGGGGCCGACAGGCCGGCTGGCTGCCCGGGTAGACCCCGCTCTCCGAGCGGCCGGGCGCCACGTTCAAGAGGTGTACGAAGCCACCTGTGGGGGGTCTGCGGAGGCCCCCCTGAGAGCGCTGATAACCCTGTCCTAGCTGCCTGCGCGGGCAGGCGGGACTCCCCCAGGAGGCCGTGCACAGCCCGCGGCAGCCACTGCTGAAGCCCAGGGCAGTTGGCAGAGATGAGTCTTTGAAAAAACGACAAAGTCCAAACGCTCCAGGCGCCGGCCACGGGGGGCGGACCCGGCTGGCCGGGCCGGCGGGAGCTGCGGCTGCCGGGGCTGAGCCGAGTGTCAATGCATGTCGTGAGAACCGGTATGAGGGTAATCCTGGTCGCTCCGGGCCGAGGCACGGTTCCAGGAGGGCGGAAGGAGCGGGCCCGTTTCCCCTGATAGCGCCGACGGCGGTAAATTAGGGCCTCGCAAAACGTCAGGACGAACACCTTTTTTGCATATAAGGGAACGAGCGGTGTGCGGTCTTTGACAAAGTGACTATTTCTCAATGTGCGGAGTGGGGACCGCTCAAAGTCAAAGCACCGCGGCCGCCCCTCTGCCACCTCCCTGGGAGCAGAGTCATCGAGCGCGAGGGTCCCCACTCCGCCTGTGCAGGCCGCGGGGCCGACAGGCTGGCTGGCTGCCCGGGCGACCCCCCTCCGAGATGCCGGGCCGGGGCAGACTGTGCAAACGCGCGCGGGCGTGTTTTCTTCCCCTGGGGTGGAGCCCTTCCACCCCACGCCGTCCGAGGCCCGTTGGCCTCGGGCGGCCTGCCTCCGAGAGTGGGAGAGAGACGGAGGACGGCGGCCCGCGGCGGCGCGAGGCGTCCCCGTTGCTCCACCACGACTGCCAGCCGGTCGATCCTACCGGTAGCCTGGGCTTGTCTCCGCTCCGCCTGTCCAGGCCGCGGGGCCCACAGGCGGCTTGCCTGGGAAGACCCCGCTCTCACCGAGCGGCCGGGCGCCACGTTCAAGAGGTGTACGAAGCCACCTGTGGGGGGTCTGCGGAGGCCCCCCTGAGAGCGCTGATAACCCTGTCCTAGCTGCCTGCGCGGGCAGGCGGGACCCCCAAGAGGCCGGGCACAGCCCGCGGCAGCCCCCGCCGAAGTCCACGGCAGTTGGCAGAGACGAGTCTTGGAGAGAAAACGACAAAGTCCAGACGCTCCAGGCGCCGGCCAGGGGTGCGGACCCGGCTGGCCGGGCCGGCGGGAGCTGCGGCTGCCGGGGCCGAGCCGAGTGTCGACGCATGTCGTGAGAACCGGTATGAGGGTAATCCTGGGCCCTCGGGGCCGAGCTACGGTTCCATGAAGGCGGAAGGAGCGGGCCTGTTTCCCCTGATAGCGCCGACGACGGTAAAATAAGGGCTCGCAAAACGTCAGGACGAACACCTTTTTTGCATATAAGGGAACGAGCGGTGTGCGGTCTTTGACAAAGTGACTATTTCTCAGAGTGCTGGAGTGGGGACCGCTCAAAGTCAAAGCACCGCGGCCGCCCCTCTGCCACCTCCCTGGGAGCAGAGTCATAGAGCGCAAGTGTCCCCACTCCGCCTGTGCAGGCCGCGGGGCCAACAGGCTGGCTGGCTGGCTGCCCGGGCGACCCCCCTCCGAGATGCCGGGCTGAGGCGTAGGCAGCCGCCTCCATCACCACCACCCAAGGCGAGAGAGTGGGTCAACGGGAGAGCCGTCGCGGCCGGGGGACCCTCGCCGCGCCCATGTCCGGGGAAGGACCACAAGGGCCCTGCTCCCCGGCGCCCCGGCGAGCGGGTTCACCCTCGGCGCGTACGGCTCTCGAGGATGGGGAAGGGACGCGCGTGGGCGTCCCTCCCGTCCCCCGCGGAAGAAGGCGAGCGACTCTGCGCGTCGGGACACCCCGCGGAGCCCCCTGCGGGGGGAGTACTCCGGGGGAGAAGCGTGGCGCAGGGGGTGCAGCCCTTTCCCAGGCCACCGTGCGACGGCGTCGGTGGGGCCGACGCCGAGAGAGAGAACGATCCGGGCTCTCCCGCCTCAGGGCGGCCGAGAGCGGGGCCACGGGCCCCACGTTTGGTGACGGTTTTCCCGAAAGCGAAGGACCCCCGCCTGTCCCCTCGGGCTCCGGCCGATGCGGGCGGTCCAGGGCGGGGATAGGGGACGGCGGCCTGCGGACGACGCGCTTTATCCCCAGAAGGAGCGAGGCATGAGGGGGTGTTCCACCCCCGCCGGCCGGTCTCGCTCCTTCTCCGGGCTACGCCTCGGCGGAGTAAAGACCCCCGGGTCAACGCTCCCGCGTCCGGGTGCCGCCGCGCGTCCCCTTCCCGCGGGGGGTGGATCCCTTCCACCCCTGGCCGTCCGAGGCCCGTGCGCCTCGGGCGGCCTCCCTTCCGAGAGAGGGAGAGAGAGACGGAGGACGGTGGTCCGCGACGGCGCGAGACGTCCAAGTTGTGTTCCCCACGGCGGCTACCCGGTCGATCCCGCCCGCCGGTAGCCTTGGCTTGCCCCCACTCCGCCTGTCCAGGCCGCGTGGCCGACAGGCTGTTTGCCCGGGTAGACCCTGCTCTCACCGAGCGGCCGGGCCCCAACGTTCAAGAGGTGTACGGAAGCCACCTTGGGGTGGAGCCCTTCCACCCCTGGCCGTCCGAGGCCCGTGCGCCTCGGGCGGCCTCCCTTCCGAGAGAGGGAGAGAGAGACGGAGGACGGTGGTCCGCGACGGCGCGAGACGTCCAAGTTGTGTTCCCCACGGCGGCTACCCGGTCGATCCCGCCCGCCGGTAGCCTTGGCTTGCCCCCGCTCCGCCTGTCCAGGCCGCGTGGCCGACGGGCTGTTTGCCCGGGTAGACCCCGCTCTCACCGAGCGGCCGGGCCCCAACGTTCAAGAGGTGTACGGAAGCCACCTTGGGGTGGAGCCCTTCCACCCCTGGCCGTCCGAGGCCCGTGCGCCTCGGGCGGCCTCCCTTCCGAGAGAGGGAGAGAGAGACGGAGGACGGTGGTCCGCGACGGCGCGAGACGTCCAAGTTGTGTTCCCCACGGCGGCTACCCGGTCGATCCCGCCCGCCGGTAGCCTTGGCTTGTCCCCGCTCCGCCTGTCCAGGCCGCGGGGCCGACGGGCTGTCTGCCCGGGTAGACCCCGCTCTCACCGAGCGGCCGGGCCCCAACGTTCAAGAGGTGTACGGAAGCCACCTTGGGGTGGAGCCCTTCCACCCCTGGCCGTCCGAGGCCCGTGCGCCTCGGGCGGCCTCCCTTCCGAGAGAGGGAGAGAGAGACGGAGGACGGTGGTCCGCGACGGCGCGAGACGTCCAAGTTGTGTTCCCCACGGCGGCTACCCGGTCGATCCCGCCCGCCGGTAGCCTTGGCTTGTCCCCGCTCCGCCTGTCCAGGCCGCGGGGCCGACGGGCTGTCTGCCCGGGTAGACCCCGCTCTCCGAGCGGCCGGGCCCCAACGTTCAAGAGGTGTACGGAAGCCACCTTGGGGGGGCTGCGGTGCCCCCCTCCCCGAGAGTGCCTCCCAGGCCGAGGGAGCCCGGCGGTCGAGTGTCGTAGGAAAGCGCGTGCCACGGCTGTGTCGGTCACAGGGGCCAGAGGTAGTTTGGGCAACGGCTTAGATCCGTATGAAGCTCATCCTTTCCGGCCTGTTCTGGCGGCGGCTAGGCGTGCGCGCACGGCACGACGCCCCTGGCTCCAGCGATGCGACGGCGCCCCGCACCCCACTCTCCGGGCCGAGCAGAGTGGCCGCTCTCGCTCCTTGGAGCAGAGCCCCCGAGTGCAAGTGTCCCCGCTCCGCCTGTCCAGGCCGCGGGGCCGACAGGCTGTCTGCCCGGGTAGACCCCGCTCTCCGAGCGGCCGGGCGCCACGTTCAAGAGGTGTACGAAGCCACCTTGGGGGGCTGCGGTGCCCCCCGCCCCGAGAGTGCCTCCCAGGCCGAGGGGAGCCTGGCGGTCGAGTGTCGTAGGAAAGCGCGTGCGCGGCTGTGTCGGTCACACGGGCCAGAGTTAGTTTGGGCAACGGCTTAGATCCGTATG
>NW_027102085.1:47500-59580 GCF_035609145.1 Eleutherodactylus coqui
ACACCCAGGAGGCGGGGAGCAGCCCCCGCTGAAGCCCACGTCAGTTGGCAGAGACGGGTCTTTGAGAAAAAATGACAAAGTCCAAACGCTCCAGGCGCTGGCCAGGGATGCGGACCGGGCTGGCCGGGCCGGCGGGGGCTGCGGCTGCCGGGGCTGAGCCGAGTGTTGATGCATGTCGTGAGAACCGGGAAGGGGACAAACCTGTGGCTCCAGGCCGGGTGGGAGTTCCAGGAGGTCGGCCTGACTCTGGAGGTTTTCCCCTTAGCTTTTCCCCATAGGCCAAAAGGGGGGAAGTCAAAAAAGCACCCCCGCCAGATGTATGCAGAGTTGGGCTGGGGGGTGACGGGGAGCGGGCTGTTGGCAGCTGTGTGGTGGCTGCAGGGGTGGGCCTGGGCGGCTGCGGAGGGCGCCTTCAGAGTGCACCTACCAGTAGGGGCTCAAGACCCAGGCTGAGCCTCCGATGTGCCCGGGCAGGACACCCAGGAGGCGGGGAGCAGACACCCCCGCTGAAGCCCACGGCAGTTGGCAGAGATGAGTCTTGGAGAAAAAAAACGACAAAGTCCAAACGCTCCAGGCGCTGGCCAGGGGTGCGGACCGGGCCGGCCGGGCCGGCGGGGGCTGCGGCTGCCGGGGCTGAGCCGAGTGTTGATGCATGTCCTGAGAACCGGGAAGGGGACAGACCGGTGGCTCCAGGCCGGGTTGGAGTTCCAGGAGGTCGGCCTGACTCTGGAGGTTTCCCCCCTGGCTTTTCCCCATAGGCCAAAAGGGGGGAAGTCAAAAAAGCACCCCCGCCAGATGTATGCAGAGTTGGGCTGGGGGGTGACGGGGAGCGGGCTGTTGGCAGCTGTGTGGTGGCTGCTGGCAGCCGTGTGCTGGCTGCAGGGGTGGGCCTGGGCGGCTGCCGAGGGCCCCCGTAGTGCACCTACCAGCAGTAGCTCAAGACCCAGGCTGACCCTCCGATGTGCCCGGGCAGGACACCCAGGAGGCGGGGAGCAGCCCCCGCTGAAGCCCACGTCAGTTGGCAGAGACGGGTCTTTGAGAAAAAATGACAAAGTCCAAACGCTCCAGGCGCTGGCCAGGGATGCGGACCGGGCTGGCCGGGCCGGCGGGGGCTGCGGCTGCCGGGGCTGAGCCGAGTGTTGATGCATGTCGTGAGAACCGGGAAGGGGACAAACCTGTGGCTCCAGGCCGGGTGGGAGTTCCAGGAGGTCGGCCTGACTCTGGAGGTTTTCCCCTTAGCTTTTCCCCATAGGCCAAAAGGGGGGAAGTCAAAAAAGCACCCCCAGCAGATGTATGCAGGAGGGGCTGGGGGGTGACGGAGAGCGGGCTGTTGGCAGCTGTGTGGTGGCTGCTGGCAGCCGTGTGCTGGCTGCAGGGGTGGGCCTGGGCGGCTGCGGAGGGCCCCCAAAGCGCACCTACCAGCGGTGGCTCAAGACATTGCCTGAGCCTCCGATGTGCCCGGGCAGGACACCCAGGAGGCGGGGAGCAGCCCCCGCTGAAGCCCACGGCAGTTATCAGAGATGAGTCTTTGAAAAAATGACAAAGTCCAAACGCTCCAGGCGCTGGCCAGGGGTGCGGACCGGGCTGGCCGGGCCGGCGGGAGCTGCGGCTGCCGGGGCTGAGCCGAGTGTCGATGCATGTCGTGAGAACCGGGAAGGGGACAAACCTGTGGCTCCAGGCCGGGTGGGAGTTCCAGGAGGTCGGCCTGACTCTGGAGGTTTTCCCCTTAGCTTTTCCCCATAGGCCAAAAGGGGGGAAGTCAAAAAAGCACCCCCGGCAGATGTATGCAGAAGGGGCTGGGGGGTGACGGAGAGCGGGCTGTTGGCAACTGTGTGGTGGCTGCTGGCAGCCGTGTGCTGGCTGCAGGGGTGGGCCTGGGCGGCTGCCGAGGGCCCCCAAAGCGCACCTACCAGCAGTAGCTCAAGACCCAGGCTGACCCTCCGATGTGCCCGGGCTGGACACCCAGGAGGCGGGCAGCAGCCCCCGCTGAAGTCCAAGGCATGTGCCAGAGGCGAGCCTTGGAGAAAAAACGACAAAGTCCAAACGCTCCAGGCGCCGGCCAGGGGTGCGGACCGGGCTGGCCGGGCCGGCGGGGGCTGCGGCGGCCGGGGCTGAGCCGAGTGTCTATGCATGTCCTGAGAACCGGGAAGGGGACAAACCGGTGGCTCGAGGCCGGGTTGGAGTTCCAGGAGGTCGGCCTGACTCTGGAGGTTTTCCCCCTGGCATTTCCCCATAGGCCAAAAGGGGGGAAGTCAAAAAAGCACCCCCGGCAGATGTATGCAGAGTTGGGCTGATGGGTGACGGAGAGCGGGCTGTTGGCAGCTGTGTGGTGGCTGCTGGCAGCCGTGTGCTGGCTGCAGGGGTGGGCCTGGGCGTCTGCGGAGGGCCCCCTGAGTGCACCTACCAGTAGGGGCTGATGACCCAGGCTGAGCCTCCGATGTGCCCGGGCAGGACACCCAGGAGGCGGGGAGCACCCCCCGCTGAAGTCCATGGCAGTTGGCAGAGGCGAGTCTTGGGGGAAAAAACGACAAAGTCCAAACGCTCCAGGCGCCGGGCAGGGTGGCGGACCCGGCTGGCCAGGCCGGCGGGGGCTGCGGCTGCCGGGGCTGAGCCGAGTATTAGTGCATGTCCTGAGAACCGGGAAGGGGACAAACCGGTGGCTCCAGGCCGGGTTGGAGTTCCAGGAGGTCGGCCTGACTCTGGAGGTTTTCCCCTTAGCTTTTCCCCATAGGCCAAAAGGGGGGAAGTCAAAAAAGCACCCCCAGCAGATGTATGCAATGGGCTGGTGGGCGATGGAGAGCGGGCTGTTGGCAGCTGTGTGGTGGCTGCTGGCAGCCGTGTGCTGGCTGCAGGGGTGGGCCTGGGCGGCTGCGGAGGGCCCCCTGAGTGCACCTGCCAGCGGTGGCTCAAGACATTGCCTGAGCCTCCGATGTGCCCGGGCAGGACACCCAGGAGGCGGGGAGCAGCCCCCGCTGAAGCCCACGGCAGTTGGCAGAGATGAGTCTTTGAAAAAAACGACAAAGTCCAAACGCTCCAGGCGCTGGCCAGGGGGGCGGACCCGGCTGGCCGGGCCGGCGGGAGCTGCGGCTGCCGGGGAAGGTCTGGGTGTCAATGCATGTCCTGAGAACCGGGAAGGGGACAAACCTGTGGCTCCAGGCCGGGTGGGAGTTCCAGGAGGTCGGCCTGACTCTGGAGGTTTTCCCCTTAGCTTTTCCCCATAGGCCAAAACGGGGGGAGGCAAAAAAGCACCCCCAGCAGATGTATGCAATGGGCTGGTGGGCGATGGAGAGCGGGCTGTTGGCAGCTGTGTGGTGGCTGCTGGCAGCCGTGTGCTGGCTGCAGGGGTGGGCCCCGGGCGGCTGCGGAGGGCCCCCTGAGTGCACCTACCAGTAGGGGCTGAAGACCCAGGCTGAGCCTCCGATGTGCCCGGGCAGGACACCCAGGGGGCGGGGAGCAGCCCCTGCTGAAGTCCATGGCATGTGCCAGAGGCGACTCTTGGAGAAAAAAAACGACAAAGTCCAAACGCTCCAGGCGTGCCGGCCAGGGGTGCGGACCCGGCCGGGCCGGCGAGAGCTGCGGCGGCCGGGGCAGAGCCGAGTGTCGATGCAGGTGGCGAGAACCGGTATGAGGGTAATCCTGGTCGCTCCGGGCCGAGCCAGGGTTCCAGGAGGGCGGAAGGAGCGGGCCCGTTTCCCCTGATAGCGCCGACGGCGGTAAAATAAGGCCTCGCAAAACGTCAGCACGAACACCTTGTCGGGGTATAAGGGAACGAGCGGTGTGCGGTCTTTGACAAAGTGACACTATTTCTCAAAAAAAGCACCCCCGGCAGATGTGTGCAGAGGGGCTGGCTGGTGACGGAGAGCGGCGGGCTGTTGGCAGCAGTGTGCTGGCTGCAGGGGTGGCCCGGGGCGGCTGCGGAGGGCCCCCAAAGTGCACCTGCCAGCAGTGGCTCAAGACCCTGGCTGAGCCTCCGATGTGCCCGGGCAGGATGCCCAGGAGGCCGGGCACGGACCGCAGCTTGCCCGCTTTGCCGTCCGATGAAGCTTGCACGGTCAGAAAAGTTTCAAAGTCCCAACGGGGAGAGAGTGTTGACGGCGAGGGGGCGCTGGCTGCTCCAGGGGCCGGGAGGGAGGCCCTGGAGGTCGGCCTGGGGGTGAGTGGAGCGGCCCCCGTGTGTCCCTGAGCGTCCCCCGGTCTTTGGTCGAGAGGGGGTCTCAGCCGCTAATGTGCCCGCCCGGGTACCTAGGCAGGCCGGCCTGGGGCGAGTGGAGCAGCCCCCGTGTGTCCCTGAGCGTCCCCCGGTCTTTGGTCGAGAGGGGGTCTCAGCCGCTAGTGTGCCCGCCCGGGTACCTAGGGAGGCCGGCCTGGGGCGAGTGGAGCAGCCCCCGTGTGTCCCTGAGTGTCCCCTGGCGTTTGCTGAAGAGGGGGTCTCAGCCGCTAATGTGCCCGCCTGGGTACCTAGGGAGGCCGGCCTGGGGCGAGTGGAGCAGCCCCCGTGTGTCCCCGAGCGCCCCCCGGTCTCTGGTGGAGAGGGGGTCTCAGCCGCTAATGTGCCCGCCTCAGGGAGTCCGGCCTGGGGCGAGTGGAGCAGCCCCCGTGTGTCCCCGAGTGCCCCCCCGGTCTTTGGTGGAGAGGGGGTCTCAGCCGCTAATGTGCCCGCCTCAGGGAGTCCGGCCTGGGGCGAGTGGAGCAGCCCCCGTGTGTCCCTGAGCGTCCCCCGGTCTTTGGTGGAGAGGGGGTCTCAGCCGCTAATGTGCCCGCCTCAGGGAGGCCGGCCTGGGGCGAGTGGAGCAGCCCCCGTGTGTCCCTGAGCGTCCCCCGGTCTCTGGTGGAGAGGGGGCCTCAGCCGCTAATGTGCCCGCCTCAGGGAGGCCGGCCTGGGGCGAGTGGAGCAGCCCCCGTGTGTCCCTGTGTGTCCCCCGGTCTTTGGTGGAGAGGGGGCCTCAGCCGCTAATGTGCCCGCCTCAGGGAGGCCGGCCTGGGGCGAGTGGAGCAGCCCCCGTGTGTCCCTGAGCGTCCCCCGGTCTTTGGTCGAGAGGGGGTCTCAGCCGCTAATGTGCCCGCCTCAGGGAGGCCGGCCTGGGGCGAGTGGAGCAGCCCCCGTGTGTCCCTGAGCGTCCCCCGGTCTTTGGTGGAGAGGGGGCCTCAGCCGCTAATGTGCCCGCCTCAGGGAGGCCGGCCTGGGGCGAGTGGAGCAGCCCCCGTGTGTCCCTGAGCGTCCCCCGGTCTTTGGTCGAGAGGGGGTCTCAGCCGCTAATGTGCCCGCCTCAGGGAGGCCGGCCTGGGGCGAGTGGAGCAGCCCCCGCGTGTCCCTGAGTGTCCCCTGACGTTTGCTGAAGAGGGGGTCTCAGCCGCTAATGTGCCCGCCTCAGGGAGGCCGGCCTGGTGCGAGTGGAGCAGCCCCCGTGTGTCCCTGAGCGTCCCCCGGTCTTTGGTGGAGAGGGGGCCTCAGCCGCTAATGTGCCCGCCTCAGGGAGTCCGGCCTGGGGCGAGTGGAGCAGCCCCCGTGTGTCCCCGAGCGCCCCCCGGTCTCTGGTGGAGAGGGGGTCTCAGCCGCTAATGTGCCCGCCTCAGGGAGTCCGGCCTGGGGCGAGTGGAGCAGCCCCCGTGTGTCCCCGAGCGCCCCCCGGTCTCTGGTGGAGAGGGGGTCTCAGCCGCTAATGTGCCCGCCCGGGTACCCAGGGAGGCCGGCCTGGGGCGAGTGGAGCAGCCCCCGTGCGTCCCTGAGCGCCCCCCTGGCGTTTGCTCAAGAGGGGGTCCCAGCCGCCAATATGGCCGCCCGGGTACCCGCGGGGGCCGCCCTGGGGCGAGTGGAGCAGCCCCCGTGTGCCCCTGAGCGCCCCCTGGCGTTCGCTGAAGAGGGGGTCTCAGCCGCCAATATGGCCGCCCGGGTGCCCGGGGGAGCGGCCTGGGGTGGCCCTGTGCAGCCTCCGGGCGCCCCTGAGTGTTTTCCAGTATCTGGCCGAGACACCCCCTGACCCTCCGACTGTGTCCGTTTGGAGCGCCTGGTGCCTGGGCACCCCCTGAGTGTTTTTCAGTATCTGGCCGAGACACCCCCTGACCCTCCGACTGTGTCCGTTTTTAGTGCCTGGTGCCTGGGCACAGACCGCGGCAGCTCCCGCTGGCCGCATTGACAGAGTGCTGAAAAAATGACAAAGTCCGAAAATGCCTGAGAACCGGGAAGGGGACAAACCGGCGGCTCCAGGCCGAGCCGGAGTTCCAGGAGGTCGGCATGATTTTGCCGGTTTCCCCATAGGAGGTGCCAAGTTGCCAAAATGGGGGAACTCAAAAAAGCACCCCCGCCAGATGTATGTAGGGGGGCTGGATGGTCGATGGGGAGTGGGTGCCTGGCAGCAGGGGCCACCCCGCGCAGGTGCCCCGGGGGGCCCGCGGGGGGCCCCCGAAGACACCCCCCCCAGCACTCGCTGAAAACCCCGTCCGAGCCGCCCGCGCTGCCCGGAGGGAGTCCCGGGAGGCCGGGCACGGCCCGCAGGTCTCTCCCTCTGCCCCCCGGTGAGGTTTGCACGGGGGGGAAAAGTTTCAAAGTCCCGACGGGGGGCGAGAGACAGTGCGGCGAGGGGTGGCGGGCTGCTCCGCGGACCCGGGGGAAGCCCGGGGAGGGCGGCCTGAGGGCGCGGAGGGCCCCCTGAGAGTGCCTACGGGTAGTAGGTGAGAAACCCTGCCTGTACCTCCCACGGGGCCCGGGCAGGGACCCCGGGAGGCCGGGCAGAGCCCGCAGGTCGCCCCCTTCCCGTCCGATGAAGCTCGCACGGTCAGAAAAGTTTCAAAGTCCCAACGGGGGGAGAGTGTTGACGGCGAGGGGGGTGCAGGCTGCTCCAGGGTCCGGGGGCAGCCCCTGGAGGTCGGCCTGGGGGTGTGGAGGGGCCCCCCTGAGAGCACCCAACAGTAGTTGCTCAAGACCCTGCCTGAGCCTCCGATGTGCCCGGGCATGAACCCCAGGAGGCGGGGAACAGCCGTGGCAGCCCCTGCTGAAGTCCTTGGCAGTTGGCAGAGGCGAGTCTTGGGGAAAAAAACGACAAAGTCCAAACGCTCCAGGCGCCGGCCAGGGGGGCGGACGTGGCTGGCCTGGCCGGCGGGTGCTGCGGCTGCCGGGGCTGAGCCGAGTGTCGATGCATCTCCTGAGAACCGGGAAGGGGACAAACCGGTGGCTCCAGTCCGAGCTGGAGTTCCAGAAGGTCGGCCTGACTCTGGAGGTTTTCCCCCTGGCTTTTCCCCATAGGCCAAAAGGGGGGAAGTCAAAAAAGCACCCCCGGCAGATGTATGCAGAAGGGGCTGGGGGGTGACGGAGAGCGGGCTGTTGGCAGCTGCGTGGTGGCTGCAGGGGTGGGCCTGGGCGGCTGCGGTGGGCCCCCTGAGTGCACCTGCCCGTGGTGGCTGAAAACCCAGGCTGAGCCTCCGATGTGCCCGGGCAGGACCCCAGGAGGCCGGGCACAGAACGCCGGTTGCCCCCCATTGCCGTTTGACGAAGCTTGCACGGTCAGAAAAGTTTCAAAGTCCCAACGGGGAGAGAGTGTTGACGGCGAGGGGGTGCTGGCAGCTCCAGCGGCCGGGGGCAACCGCTGGAGGCTGGGCCCGGACTGCGGCAGCCCCCCTTGCAGTCGAACAAAGTTTGAGGAGACGAGTCATGAAAATGACAAAGTCCAAACGCTCCAGGCGTGCCGTCCAGGGGGGCGGACCCAGCTGGTCGGACCGGCGGGAGCTGCGGCGGCCGGGGAAGAGCCGAGTGTCAATGCAGGTCACGAGAACCGGTATGAGGGTAAACCTGGCCGCTCCGGGCCGAGGCACGGTTCCAGGAGGGCGGAAGGAGCGGGCCCGCTTCCCCTGATAGCGCCGACGGCGGTAAAATAAGGCCTCGCAAAACGTCAGCACGAACACCTTGTCGGGGTATAAGGGAACGAGCGGTGTGCGGTCTTTGACAAAGTGACAGTGTTTCTCAAAAAAGCACCCCCGGCAGATGTGTGCAGACGGGGCTGGCTGGTGTGGGAGAGCGGCGGGCTGTTGGCAGCAGTGTGCTGGCTGCAGGGGTGGCCCGGGGCGGCTGCGGAGGGCCCCCAAAGCGCACCTACCAGTGGTGGCTGAAAACCCCCGCTGAGCCTCCGATGTCCCCGGGCAGGACCCCAGGAGGCCGGGCAGAGCCCGCCGCTTGCCCCCTTGCCGTTTGACGAAGCTTGCACGGTCAGAAAAGTTTCAAAGTCCCCACGGGGGGAGAGTGTTGACGGCGAGGAGGTGCTGGCTGCTCCAGGGGCCGGGGGCAACCCCTGGAGGCTGGGCACGGACTGCGGCAGCCCCCCTTGCAGTCGAACAAAGTTTGAGGAGACAAGTCATGAAAATGACAAAGTCCAAACGCTCCAGGCGCCGGCCTGGGGTGCGGACCCGGCTGGCCGGGGCCGGCGGGAGCTGCGGCGGCCGGGGCTGAGCCGAGTGTCAATGCAGGTCCTGAGAACCGGGAAGGGGACAAACCGGTGGCTCCAGGCCGGGTTGGAGTTCCAGGAGGTCGGCAGGACTCTGGAGGTTTTCCCCTTGGCATTGTCCCATTGGCCACAATGGGGGAAGTCAAAAAAGCACCCCCAGCAGATGTATGCAGAGGGGCTGGCGGGTGACGGAGAGCGGGCAGTTGGCAGCTGTGTGGTGGCTGCAGGAGGTGGGCCTGGGCGGCTGCGGAGGGCCCCCAAAGTGCACCTACCAGAAGGGGCCCAAGACCCAGGCTGAGCCTCCGATGTGCCCGGGCAGGACACCCAGGAGGCGGGGAGCAGCCCCCGCTGAGGTCCATGGCATGTGCCAGAGGCGAGTCTTGGAGAAAAAACGACAAAGTCCAAACGCTCCAGGCGCCGGGCAGGGTGGCGGACCCGGCTGGCCGGGCCGGCGGGGGCTGCGGCTGCCGGGGCTGAGCCGAGTGTCAATGCATGTCCTGAGAACCGGGAAGGGGACAAACCGGTGGCTCCAGGCCGGGTTGGAGTTCCGGGGGGTCGGCCTGACTCTGGAGGTTTTCCCCCTGGCTTTTCCCCATAGGCCAAAACGGGGGGAGCCAAAAAAGCACCCCCAGCAGATGTATGCAGGAGGGGCTGGGGGGTGACGGAGAGCGGGCTGTTGGCAGCCGTGTGCTGGCTGCAGGGGTGGGCCTGGGCGGCTGCGGAGGGCCCCCTGAGTGCACCTGCCAGCGGTGGCTCAACACCCTGGCTGAGCCTCCGATGTCCCCGGGCAGGACCCCAGGAGGCCGGGCAGAGCCCGCCGCTTGCCCCATTGCCGTTTGACGAAGCTTGCACGGTCAGAAAAGTTTCAAAGTCCCAACGGGGAGAGAGCGTTGACGGCGAGGGGGTGCTGGCTGCTCCAGGGGCCGGGGACAACCCCTGGAGGCTGGGCACGGACTGCGGCAGCCCCCCTTGCAGTCGGACAAAGTTTGAGGAGACAAGCCATGAAAATGACAAAGTCCAAACGCTCCAGGCGCCGGCCAGGGGGGCGGACCCGGCTGGCTGGGCCGGCGGGGGCTGCGGCTGCCGGGGCTGAGCCGAGTGTCAATGCAGGTCCTGAGAACCGGGAAGGGGACAAACCGGCGGCTCCAGGCCGAGCTCGAGTTCCAGAAGGTCGGCCTGACTCTGGAGGTTTTCCCCCTGGCTTTTCCCCATAGGCCAAAATGGGGGAAGTCAAAAAAGCACCCCCAGCAGATGTATGCAGAGGGGCTGGGGGGTGATGGGGAGCGGGTGTTTGGCAGCAGTGTGCTGGCTGAAGAGGTGTGCCTGGGCGGCTGCGGAGGGCCCCCTGAGTGCACCTGCCAGCGGTGGCTCAAAACCCTGGCTGAGCCTCCGATGTCCCCGGGCAGGACCCCAGCAGGCCGGGCACAGACCGCAGCCTGCCCCCCTTGCCGTTTGATGAAGCTTGCACGGTCAGAAAAGTTTCAAAGTCCCAACGGGGAGAGAGTGTTGACGCCGAGGGGGTGCTGGCTGCTCCGGTGGCAACCCCTGGAGGCTGGGCACAGACTGCGGCAGCCCCCCTTGCAGTCGAACAAAGTTTGAGGAGACAAGTCATGAAAATGACAAAGTCCAAACTGCTCCAGGCGCCGGCCAGGGGGGGCGGACCCGGCTGGCCGGGCCGGCGGGAGCTGCGGCTGACGGGGTTGAGCCGAGTGTCGATGCATGTCACGAGAACCGGCATGAGGGTAAACCTGGCCGCTCCGGGCCGAGGCACGGTTCCAGGAGGGCGGAAGGAGCGGGCCTGTTTCCCCTGATAGCGCCGACGGCGGTAAAATAAGGCCTCGCAAAACGTCAGCACGAACACCTTGTCGGGGTATAAGGGAACGAGCGGTGTGCGGTCTTTGACAAAGTGACAGTGTGTCTCAAAAAAAGCACCCCCGGCAGATGTGCGCGGACGGGGCTGGCTGGTGACGGAGAGCGGGCTGTTGGCAGCGGTGTGCCGGCTGCAGGGGTGGCCCGGGGCGGCTGCGGAGGGCCCCCTGAGAGCACCTACCAGTAGTTGCTCAACACCCTGGCTGAGCCTCCGATGTCCCCGGGCAGGACCCCAGGAGGCCGGGCACAGACCGCCGGTTGCCCCCCCCATTGCCGTTTGATGAAGCTTGCACGGTCAGAAAAGTTTCAAAGTCCCAACGGGGAGAGAGTGCTGACGGTGAGGGGGTGCTGGCTGCTCCAGGGGCCGGGAGGGAAGCCCTGGAGGTGGGCCTGGGGGTGTGGAGGGGCCCCCTGAGAGCACCTACCAGCAGTTGCTGAAGACCCTGCCTGAGCCTCCGATATCCCCGGGCAGGACCCCAGGAGGCCGGGCACAGACCGCAGCCTGCCCCCTTGCCGTTTGATGAAGCTTGCACGGTCAGAAAAGTTTCAAAGTCCCGACGGGGAGAGAGTGTTGACGGCGAGGGGGTGCTGGCTGCTCCAGGGGCCGGGGGGGGGAACCCCTGGAGGCTGGGCACGGACCGCGGCAGCCCCCCTTGCAGTAGAACAAAGTTTGAGGAGACAAGTCATGAAAATGACAAAGTCCAAACTGCTCCAGGCGCCGGCCAGGGGGGCGGACCCGGCTGGCCTGGCCGGCGGGTGCTGCGGCTGCCGGGGCTGAGCCGAGTGTCGATGCATCTCCTGAGAACCGGGAAGGGGACAGACCAGTAGCTCCAGGCCGAGCTGGAGTTCCAGGAGGTCGGCCTGACTCTGGAGGTTTTCCCCCTGGCTTTTCCCCATAGGCCAAAACGGGGGGAGGCAAAAAAGCACCCCCAGCAGATGTATGCAGAGGGGCTGGGGGGTGATGGAGAGCGGGCTGTTGGCAGCTGTGTGGTGGCTGCAGGGGTGGCCCTGGGCGGCTGAAGAGGGCCCCCTGAGTGCACCTACCAGCAGTAGCTCAAGACCCTGCCTGAGCCTCCGATGTCCCCGGGCAGGACCCCAGGAGGCCGGGCACAGACCGCAGCCTGCCCCCTTGCCGTTTGATGAAGCTTGCACGGTCAGAAAAAGTTTCAAAGTCCCAACGGGGAGAGAGTGTTGACGGCGAGGGGGCGCTGGCTGCTCCAGGGGCCCGGGGCAGCCCCTGGAGGCTGGGCACGGACCGCGGCCGCCCCCCTTGCAGTCGAACAAAGTTTGAGGAGACAAGTCATGAAAATGACAAAGTCCAAACGCTCCAGGCGTGCCGGCCAGGGGTGCGGACCCGGCCGGCCGGGCCGGCGGGGGCTGCGGCTGCCGGGGCTGAGCCGAGTGTCAATGCATGTCCTGAGAACCGGGAAGGGGACAGACCGGTGGCTCTGGGCCGAGCTGGAGTTCCAGGATGTCGGCCTGACTCTGGAGGTTTTCCCCCTGGCTTTTCCCCATAGGCCAAAATGGGGGAAGTCAAAAAAGCACCTCCAGCAGATGTATGCAGAGGGGCTGGCGGGTGACGGAGAGTGGTCTGTTGGCAGCAGTGTGCTGGCTGCATAGGTGTGCATGGGCGTCTGCGTAGGGCCCCCTGAGTGCACCTGCCAGTGGTGGCTGAAAACCCAGGCTGAGCCTCCGATGTGCCCGGGCAGGACCCCAGGAGGCCGGGCACAGACCGCAGCCTGCCCCCTTGCCGTTTGATGAAGCTTGCACGGTCAGAAA
>NW_027102086.1:0-24265 GCF_035609145.1 Eleutherodactylus coqui
GGGGGCTGCGGCTGCCGGGGCTGAGCCGAGTGTTGATGCATGTCGTGAGAACCGGGAAGGGGACAAACCTGTGGCTCCAGGCCGGGTGGGAGTTCCAGGAGGTCGGCCTGACTCTGGAGGTTTTCCCCTTAGCTTTTCCCCATAGGCCAAAAGGGGGGAAGTCAAAAAAGCACCCCCGCCAGATGTATGCAGAGTTGGGCTGGGGGGTGACGGGGAGCGGGCTGTTGGCAGCTGTGTGGTGGCTGCAGGGGTGGGCCTGGGCGGCTGCGGAGGGCGCCTTCAGAGTGCACCTACCAGTAGGGGCTCAAGACCCAGGCTGAGCCTCCGATGTGCCCGGGCAGGACACCCAGGAGGCGGGGAGCAGACACCCCCGCTGAAGCCCACGGCAGTTGGCAGAGATGAGTCTTGGAGAAAAAAAACGACAAAGTCCAAACGCTCCAGGCGCTGGCCAGGGGTGCGGACCGGGCCGGCCGGGCCGGCGGGGGCTGCGGCTGCCGGGGCTGAGCCGAGTGTTGATGCATGTCCTGAGAACCGGGAAGGGGACAGACCGGTGGCTCCAGGCCGGGTTGGAGTTCCAGGAGGTCGGCCTGACTCTGGAGGTTTCCCCCCTGGCTTTTCCCCATAGGCCAAAAGGGGGGAAGTCAAAAAAGCACCCCCGCCAGATGTATGCAGAGTTGGGCTGGGGGGTGACGGGGAGCGGGCTGTTGGCAGCTGTGTGGTGGCTGCTGGCAGCCGTGTGCTGGCTGCAGGGGTGGGCCTGGGCGGCTGCCGAGGGCCCCCGTAGTGCACCTACCAGCAGTAGCTCAAGACCCAGGCTGACCCTCCGATGTGCCCGGGCAGGACACCCAGGAGGCGGGGAGCAGCCCCCGCTGAAGCCCACGTCAGTTGGCAGAGACGGGTCTTTGAGAAAAAATGACAAAGTCCAAACGCTCCAGGCGCTGGCCAGGGATGCGGACCGGGCTGGCCGGGCCGGCGGGGGCTGCGGCTGCCGGGGCTGAGCCGAGTGTTGATGCATGTCGTGAGAACCGGGAAGGGGACAAACCTGTGGCTCCAGGCCGGGTGGGAGTTCCAGGAGGTCGGCCTGACTCTGGAGGTTTTCCCCTTAGCTTTTCCCCATAGGCCAAAAGGGGGGAAGTCAAAAAAGCACCCCCAGCAGATGTATGCAGGAGGGGCTGGGGGGTGACGGAGAGCGGGCTGTTGGCAGCTGTGTGGTGGCTGCTGGCAGCCGTGTGCTGGCTGCAGGGGTGGGCCTGGGCGGCTGCCGAGGGCCCCCGAAGCGCACCTACCAGCAGTAGCTCAAGACCCAGGCTGAGCCTCCGATGTGCCCGGGCAGGACACCCAGGAGGCGGGGAGCAGCCCCCGCTGAAGTCCATGGCATGTGCCAGAGGCGAGTCTTGGAGAAAAAACGACAAAGTCCAAACGCTCCAGGCGTGCAGGCCAGGGGTGCGGACCGGGCTGGCCGGGCCGGCGGGAGCTGCGGCTGCCGGGGCTGAGCCGAGTGTTGATGCATGTCGTGAGAACCGGGAAGGGGACAAACCTGTGGCTCCAGGCCGGGTGGGAGTTCCAGTAGGTCGGCCTGACTCTGGAGGTTTTCCCCTTGGCATTTCCCCATTGGCCAAAACGGGGGAAGTCAAAAAAGCACCCCCGGCAGATGTATGCAGGAGGGGCTGGGGGGTGATGGCGAGCGGGCTGTTGGCAGCTGTGTGGTGGCTGCTGGCAGCCGTGTGCTGGCTGCAAGGGTGGGCCTGGGCGGCTGCGGAGGGCCCCCCCGAGTGCACCTACCAGTAGGGGCTGAAGACCCAGGCTGAGCCTCCGATGTGCCCGGGCAGGACACCCAGGAGGCGGGGAGCAGCCCCCGCTGAAGCCCAGGGCAGTTGGCACAGATGGGTCTTTGAGAAAAAACGACAAAGTCCAAACGCTCCAGGCGCTGGCCAGGGGTGCGGACCCGGCTGGCCGGGCCGGCGGGGGCTGCAGCTGCCGGGGTTGAGCCGAGTGTCAGTGCAGGTCCTGAGAACCGGGAAGGGGACAAACCGGTGGCTCCAGGCCGGGTTGGAGTTCCATGAGGTCGGCCTGACTCTGGAGGTTTTCCCCCTGGCTTTTCCCCATAGGCCAAAAGGGGGGAAGTCAAAAAAGCACCCCCAGCAGATGTATGCAGAGTTGGGCTGGGGGGTGACGGAGAGCGGGCTGTTGGCAGCTGTGTGGTGGCTGCTGGCAGCCGTGTGCTGGCTGCAGGGGTGGGCCTGGGCGGCTGCGGAGGGCCCCCTGAGTGCACCTGCCAGCGGTGGCTCAAGACATTGCCTGAGCCTCCGATGTGCCCGGGCAGGACACCCAGGAGGCGGGGAGCAGCCCCCGCTGAGGTCCATGGCATGTGCCAGAGGTGAGTCTTGGAGAAAAAAAACGACAAAGTCCAAACGCTCCAGGCGCCGGGCAGGGTGGCGGACCCGGCTGGCCGGGCTGGCGGGGGCTGCGGCGGCCGGGGCTGAGCCGAGTGTCGATGCATGTCCTGAGAACCGGGAAGGGGACAAACCGGTGGCTCCAGGCCGGGTTGGAGTTCCATGAGGTCGGCCTGACTCTGGAGGTTTCCCCCCTGGCTTTTCCCCATAGGCCAAAAGGGGGGAAGTCAAAAAAGCACCCCCAGCAGATGTATGCAGAGGGGCTGGTGGGTGATGGATAGTGGGCTGTTGGCAGCTGTGTGGTGGCTGCTGGCAGCCGTGTGCTGGCTGCAGGGGTGGGCCTGGGCGGCTGCGGAGGGCCCCCGTAGTGCACCTACCAGTAGGGGGCTCGAGACCCAGGCTGAGCCTCCGATGTGCCCGGGCAGGACACCCAGGAGGCGGGGAGCAGCCCCCGCTGAGGTCCATGGCATGTGCCAGAGGTGAGTCTTGGAGAAAAAAAACGACAAAGTCCAAACGCTCCAGGCGCCGGGCAGGGTGGCGGACCCGGCTGGCCGGGCTGGCGGGGGCTGCGGCGGCCGGGGCTGAGCCGAGTGTCGATGCATGTCCTGAGAACCGGGAAGGGGACAAACCGGTGGCTCCAGGCCGGGTTGGAGTTCCATGAGGTCGGCCTGACTCTGGAGGTTTCCCCCCTGGCTTTTCCCCATAGGCCAAAAGGGGGGAAGTCAAAAAAGCACCCCCAGCAGATGTATGCAGAGGGGCTGGTGGGTGATGGATAGTGGGCTGTTGGCAGCTGTGTGGTGGCTGCTGGCAGCCGTGTGCTGGCTGCAGGGGTGGGCCTGGGCGGCTGCGGAGGGCCCCCGTAGTGCACCTACCAGTAGGGGGCTCGAGACCCAGGCTGAGCCTCCGATGTGCCCGGGCAGGACACCCAGGAGGCGGGGAGCAGCCCCCGCTGAAGCCCAGGGCAGTTGGCAGAGATTGGTCTTTGAGAAAAAATGACAAAGTCCAAACGCTCCAGGCGCTGGTCAGGGGTGCGGACCCGGCTGGCCGGGCCGGCGGGAGCTGCGGCGGCTGGGGAAGAGCCGAGTGTCGATGCATGTCCTGAGAACCGGGAAGGGGGCAAACCAGTAGCTCCAGGCCGGGTTGGAGTTCCATGAGGTCGGCCTGACTCTGGAGGTTTTCCCCTTGGCATTTCCCCATAGGCCAAAACGGGGGAAGTAAAAAAAGCACCCCCAGCAGATGTATGCAGAGTTGGGCTGGGGGGTGATGGGGAGCGGGCTGTTGGCAGCTGTGTGGTGGCTGCTGGCAGCCGTGTGCTGGCTGCAGGGGTGGGCCCCGGGCGGCTGCGGAGGGCCCCCGGAGTGCACCTACCAGTAGGGGCTGAAGACCCAGGCTGAACCTCCGATGTGCCCGGGCAGGACACCCAGGAGGCGGGGAGCAGCCCCCGCTGAAGCCCACGGCAGTTGGCAGAGGCGAGTCTTGGAGAAAAAAACGACAAAGTCCAAACGCTCCAGGCGAGCCGGCCAGGGGTGCGGACCCGGCTGGCCGGGCCGGCGGGAGCTGCGGCGGCCGGGGCTGAGCCGAGCGTCGACGCATGTCCTGAGAACCGGGAAGGGGACAAACCGGTGGCTCCAGGCCGGGTTGGAGTTCCATGAGGTCGGCCTGACTCTGGAGGTTTTCCCCCTGGCTTTTCTCCATAGGCCAAAACGGGGGGAGGCAAAAAAGCACCCCCAGCAGATGTATGCAGGAGGGGCTGGGGGGTGACGGAGAGCGGGCTGTTGGCAGCTGTGTGGTGGCTGTTGGCAGCTGTGTGGTGGCTGCTGGCAGCCGTGTGCTGGCTGCAGGGATGGGCCCCGGGCGGCTGCGGAGGGCCCCCAAAGCGCACCTACCAGTAGGGGCTGAAGACCCAGGCTGAGCCTCCGATGTGCCCGGGCAGGACACCCAGGGGGCGGGGAGCAGCCCCCGCTGAAGTCCATGGCATGTGCCAGAGGCGACTCTTGGAGAAAAAAAACGACAAAGTCCAAACGCTCCAGGCGTGCCGGCCAGGGGTGCGGACCCGGCCGGGCCGGCGAGAGCTGCGGCGGCCGGGGCAGAGCCGCGTGTCGATGCAGGTGGTGAGAACCGGTATGAGGGTAATCCTGGTCGCTCCGGGCCGAGCCAGGGTTCCAGGAGGGCGGAAGGAGCGGGCCCGTTTCCCCTGATAGCGCCGACGACGGTAAAATAAGGCCTCGCAAAACGTCAGCACGAACACCTTGTCGGGGTATAAGGGAACGAGCGGTGTGCGGTCTTTGACAAAGTGACAGTATTTCTCCAAAAAAAGCACCCCCGGCAGATGCGTGCAGACGGGGCTGGCTGGTGACGGAGAGCGGCGGGCTGTTGGCAGCAGTGTGCTGGCTGCAAGGGGTGGCCCGGGGCGGCTGCGGAGGGCCCCCAAAGTGCACCTGCCAGCGGTGGCTCAAGACCCTGGCTGAGCCTCCGATGTCCCCGGGCAGGACCCCAGCAGGCCGGGCACGGACCGCAGCTTGCCCCCTTTGCCGTCCGATGAAGCTCGCACGGTCAGAAAAAGTTTCAAAGTCCCAACGGGGGAGAGAGTGTTGACGGCGAGGGGGCGCTGGCTGCTCCAGGGGCCGGGAGGGAGGCCCTGGAGGTCGGCCTGGGGGTGAGTGGAGCGGCCCCCGTGTGTCCCTGAGCGTCCCCCGGTCTTTGGTCGAGAGGGGGTCTCAGCCGCTAATGTGCCCGCCCGGGTACCTAGGCAGGCCGGCCTGGGGCGAGTGGAGCAGCCCCCGTGTGTCCCTGAGCGTCCCCCGGTCTTTGGTCGAGAGGGGGTCTCAGCCGCTAGTGTGCCCGCCCGGGTACCTAGGGAGGCCGGCCTGGGGCGAGTGGAGCAGCCCCCGTGTGTCCCTGAGTGTCCCCTGGCGTTTGCTGAAGAGGGGGTCTCAGCCGCTAATGTGCCCGCCTGGGTACCTAGGGAGGCCGGCCTGGGGCGAGTGGAGCAGCCCCCGTGTGTCCCCGAGCGCCCCCCGGTCTCTGGTGGAGAGGGGGTCTCAGCCGCTAATGTGCCCGCCTCAGGGAGTCCGGCCTGGGGCGAGTGGAGCAGCCCCCGTGTGTCCCCGAGTGCCCCCCCGGTCTTTGGTGGAGAGGGGGTCTCAGCCGCTAATGTGCCCGCCTCAGGGAGTCCGGCCTGGGGCGAGTGGAGCAGCCCCCGTGTGTCCCTGAGCGTCCCCCGGTCTTTGGTGGAGAGGGGGTCTCAGCCGCTAATGTGCCCGCCTCAGGGAGGCCGGCCTGGGGCGAGTGGAGCAGCCCCCGTGTGTCCCTGAGCGTCCCCCGGTCTCTGGTGGAGAGGGGGCCTCAGCCGCTAATGTGCCCGCCTCAGGGAGGCCGGCCTGGGGCGAGTGGAGCAGCCCCCGTGTGTCCCTGTGTGTCCCCCGGTCTTTGGTGGAGAGGGGGCCTCAGCCGCTAATGTGCCCGCCTCAGGGAGGCCGGCCTGGGGCGAGTGGAGCAGCCCCCGTGTGTCCCTGAGCGTCCCCCGGTCTTTGGTCGAGAGGGGGTCTCAGCCGCTAATGTGCCCGCCTCAGGGAGGCCGGCCTGGGGCGAGTGGAGCAGCCCCCGTGTGTCCCTGAGCGTCCCCCGGTCTTTGGTGGAGAGGGGGCCTCAGCCGCTAATGTGCCCGCCTCAGGGAGGCCGGCCTGGGGCGAGTGGAGCAGCCCCCGTGTGTCCCTGAGCGTCCCCCGGTCTTTGGTCGAGAGGGGGTCTCAGCCGCTAATGTGCCCGCCTCAGGGAGGCCGGCCTGGGGCGAGTGGAGCAGCCCCCGCGTGTCCCTGAGTGTCCCCTGACGTTTGCTGAAGAGGGGGTCTCAGCCGCTAATGTGCCCGCCTCAGGGAGGCCGGCCTGGTGCGAGTGGAGCAGCCCCCGTGTGTCCCTGAGCGCCCCCCGGTCTTTGGTGGAGAGGGGGTCTCAGCCGCTAATGTGCCCGCCCGGGTACCTAGGGAGGCCGGCCTGGGGCGAGTGGAGCAGCCCCCGTGTGTCCCTGAGTGTCCCCCGGTCTTTGGTGGAGAGGGGGTCTCAGCCGCTAATGTGCCCGCCTCAGGGAGTCCGGCCTGGGGCGAGTGGAGCAGCCCCCGTGTATCCCCGAGTGCCCCCCGGTCTTTGGTGGAGAGGGGGTCTCAGCCGCTAATGTGCCCGCCTCAGGGAGTCCGGCCTGGGGCGAGTGGAGCAGCCCCCGTGTGTCCCTGAGCGTCCCCCGGTCATTGGTGGAGAGGGGGTCTCAGCTGCTAATGTGCCCGCCTCAGGGAGGCCGGCCTGGGGCGAGTGGAGCAGCCCCCGTGTGTCCCCGAGCGCCCCCCGGTCTCTGGTGGAGAGGGGGTCTCAGCCGCTAATGTGCCCGCCTCAGGGAGTCCGGCCTGGGGCGAGTGGAGCAGCCCCCGTGTGTCCCCGAGCGCCCCCCGGTCTCTGGTGGAGAGGGGGTCTCAGCCGCTAATGTGCCCGCCTGGGTACCCAGGGAGGCCGGCCTGGGGCGAGTGGAGCAGCCCCCGTGTGTCCCTGAGCGTCCCCCGGTCATTGGTGGAGAGGGGGTCTCAGCTGCTAATGTGCCCGCCTCAGGGAGGCCGGCCTGGGGCGAGTGGAGCAGCCCCCGTGTGTCCCCGAGCGCCCCCCGGTCTCTGGTGGAGAGGGGGTCTCAGCCGCTAATGTGCCCGCCTCAGGGAGTCCGGCCTGGGGCGAGTGGAGCAGCCCCCGTGTGTCCCCGAGCGCCCCCCGGTCTCTGGTGGAGAGGGGGTCTCAGCCGCTAATGTGCCCGCCTCAGGGAGTCCGGCCTGGGGCGAGTGGAGCAGCCCCCGTGTGTCCCCGAGCGCCCCCCGGTCTCTGGTGGAGAGGGGGTCTCAGCCGCTAATGTGCCCGCCCGGGTACCCAGGGAGGCCGGCCTGGGGCGAGTGGAGCAGCCCCCGTGCGTCCCTGAGCGCCCCCCTGGCGTTTGCTCAAGAGGGGGTCCCAGCCGCCAATATGGCCGCCCGGGTACCCGCGGGGGCCGCCCTGGGGCGAGTGGAGCAGCCCCCGTGTGCCCCTGAGCGCCCCCTGGCGTTCGCTGAAGAGGGGGTCTCAGCCGCCAATATGGCCGCCCGGGTGCCCGGGGGAGCGGCCTGGGGTGGCCCTGTGCAGCCTCCGGGCGCCCCTGAGTGTTTTCCAGTATCTGGCCGAGACACCCCCTGACCCTCCGACTGTGTCCGTTTGGAGCGCCTGGTGCCTGGGCACCCCCTGAGTGTTTTTCAGTATCTGGCCGAGACACCCCCTGACCCTCCGACTGTGTCCGTTTTTAGTGCCTGGTGCCTGGGCACAGACCGCGGCAGCTCCCGCTGGCCGCATTGACAGAGTGCTGAAAAAATGACAAAGTCCGAAAATGCCTGAGAACCGGGAAGGGGACAAACCGGCGGCTCCAGGCCGAGCCGGAGTTCCAGGAGGTCGGCATGATTTTGCCGGTTT
The DNA here is from genome assembly GCF_035609145.1 of Eleutherodactylus coqui. NCBI lineage: Eukaryota > Metazoa > Chordata > Amphibia > Anura > Eleutherodactylidae > Eleutherodactylus > Eleutherodactylus coqui. The sequence goes on from NW_027102086.1 coordinate 7,866, forward strand.
CCCCATAGGAGGTGCCAAGTTGCCAAAATGGGGGAACTCAAAAAAGCACCCCCGCCAGATGTATGTAGGGGGGCTGGATGGTCGATGGGGAGTGGGTGCCTGGCAGCAGGGGCCACCCCGCGCAGGTGCCCCGGGGGGCCCGCGGGGGGCCCCCGAAGACACCCCCCCCAGCACTCGCTGAAAACCCCGTCCGAGCCGCCCGCGCTGCCCGGAGGGAGTCCCGGGAGGCCGGGCACGGCCCGCAGGTCTCTCCCTCTGCCCCCCGGTGAGGTTTGCACGGGGGGGAAAAGTTTCAAAGTCCCGACGGGGGGCGAGAGACAGTGCGGCGAGGGGTGGCGGGCTGCTCCGCGGACCCGGGGGAAGCCCGGGGAGGGCGGCCTGAGGGCGCGGAGGGCCCCCTGAGAGTGCCTACGGGTAGTAGGTGAGAAACCCTGCCTGTACCTCCCACGGGGCCCGGGCAGGGACCCCGGGAGGCCGGGCAGAGCCCGCAGGTCGCCCCCTTCCCGTCCGATGAAGCTCGCACGGTCAGAAAAGTTTCAAAGTCCCAACGGGGGGAGAGTGTTGACGGCGAGGGGGGTGCAGGCTGCTCCAGGGTCCGGGGGCAGCCCCTGGAGGTCGGCCTGGGGGTGTGGAGGGGCCCCCCTGAGAGCACCCAACAGTAGTTGCTCAAGACCCTGCCTGAGCCTCCGATGTGCCCGGGCATGAACCCCAGGAGGCGGGGAACAGCCGTGGCAGCCCCTGCTGAAGTCCTTGGCAGTTGGCAGAGGCGAGTCTTGGGGAAAAAAACGACAAAGTCCAAACGCTCCAGGCGCCGGCCAGGGGGGCGGACGTGGCTGGCCTGGCCGGCGGGTGCTGCGGCTGCCGGGGCTGAGCCGAGTGTCGATGCATCTCCTGAGAACCGGGAAGGGGACAAACCGGTGGCTCCAGTCCGAGCTGGAGTTCCAGAAGGTCGGCCTGACTCTGGAGGTTTTCCCCCTGGCTTTTCCCCATAGGCCAAAAGGGGGGAAGTCAAAAAAGCACCCCCGGCAGATGTATGCAGAAGGGGCTGGGGGGTGACGGAGAGCGGGCTGTTGGCAGCTGCGTGGTGGCTGCAGGGGTGGGCCTGGGCGGCTGCGGTGGGCCCCCTGAGTGCACCTGCCCGTGGTGGCTGAAAACCCAGGCTGAGCCTCCGATGTGCCCGGGCAGGACCCCAGGAGGCCGGGCACAGAACGCCGGTTGCCCCCCATTGCCGTTTGACGAAGCTTGCACGGTCAGAAAAGTTTCAAAGTCCCAACGGGGAGAGAGTGTTGACGGCGAGGGGGTGCTGGCAGCTCCAGCGGCCGGGGGCAACCGCTGGAGGCTGGGCCCGGACTGCGGCAGCCCCCCTTGCAGTCGAACAAAGTTTGAGGAGACGAGTCATGAAAATGACAAAGTCCAAACGCTCCAGGCGTGCCGTCCAGGGGGGCGGACCCAGCTGGTCGGACCGGCGGGAGCTGCGGCGGCCGGGGAAGAGCCGAGTGTCAATGCAGGTCACGAGAACCGGTATGAGGGTAAACCTGGCCGCTCCGGGCCGAGGCACGGTTCCAGGAGGGCGGAAGGAGCGGGCCCGCTTCCCCTGATAGCGCCGACGGCGGTAAAATAAGGCCTCGCAAAACGTCAGCACGAACACCTTGTCGGGGTATAAGGGAACGAGCGGTGTGCGGTCTTTGACAAAGTGACAGTGTTTCTCAAAAAAGCACCCCCGGCAGATGTGTGCAGACGGGGCTGGCTGGTGTGGGAGAGCGGCGGGCTGTTGGCAGCAGTGTGCTGGCTGCAGGGGTGGCCCGGGGCGGCTGCGGAGGGCCCCCAAAGCGCACCTACCAGTGGTGGCTGAAAACCCCCGCTGAGCCTCCGATGTCCCCGGGCAGGACCCCAGGAGGCCGGGCAGAGCCCGCCGCTTGCCCCCTTGCCGTTTGACGAAGCTTGCACGGTCAGAAAAGTTTCAAAGTCCCCACGGGGGGAGAGTGTTGACGGCGAGGAGGTGCTGGCTGCTCCAGGGGCCGGGGGCAACCCCTGGAGGCTGGGCACGGACTGCGGCAGCCCCCCTTGCAGTCGAACAAAGTTTGAGGAGACAAGTCATGAAAATGACAAAGTCCAAACGCTCCAGGCGCCGGCCTGGGGTGCGGACCCGGCTGGCCGGGGCCGGCGGGAGCTGCGGCGGCCGGGGCTGAGCCGAGTGTCAATGCAGGTCCTGAGAACCGGGAAGGGGACAAACCGGTGGCTCCAGGCCGGGTTGGAGTTCCAGGAGGTCGGCAGGACTCTGGAGGTTTTCCCCTTGGCATTGTCCCATTGGCCACAATGGGGGAAGTCAAAAAAGCACCCCCAGCAGATGTATGCAGAGGGGCTGGCGGGTGACGGAGAGCGGGCAGTTGGCAGCTGTGTGGTGGCTGCAGGAGGTGGGCCTGGGCGGCTGCGGAGGGCCCCCAAAGTGCACCTACCAGAAGGGGCCCAAGACCCAGGCTGAGCCTCCGATGTGCCCGGGCAGGACACCCAGGAGGCGGGGAGCAGCCCCCGCTGAGGTCCATGGCATGTGCCAGAGGCGAGTCTTGGAGAAAAAACGACAAAGTCCAAACGCTCCAGGCGCCGGGCAGGGTGGCGGACCCGGCTGGCCGGGCCGGCGGGGGCTGCGGCTGCCGGGGCTGAGCCGAGTGTCAATGCATGTCCTGAGAACCGGGAAGGGGACAAACCGGTGGCTCCAGGCCGGGTTGGAGTTCCGGGGGGTCGGCCTGACTCTGGAGGTTTTCCCCCTGGCTTTTCCCCATAGGCCAAAACGGGGGGAGCCAAAAAAGCACCCCCAGCAGATGTATGCAGGAGGGGCTGGGGGGTGACGGAGAGCGGGCTGTTGGCAGCCGTGTGCTGGCTGCAGGGGTGGGCCTGGGCGGCTGCGGAGGGCCCCCTGAGTGCACCTGCCAGCGGTGGCTCAACACCCTGGCTGAGCCTCCGATGTCCCCGGGCAGGACCCCAGGAGGCCGGGCAGAGCCCGCCGCTTGCCCCATTGCCGTTTGACGAAGCTTGCACGGTCAGAAAAGTTTCAAAGTCCCAACGGGGAGAGAGCGTTGACGGCGAGGGGGTGCTGGCTGCTCCAGGGGCCGGGGACAACCCCTGGAGGCTGGGCACGGACTGCGGCAGCCCCCCTTGCAGTCGGACAAAGTTTGAGGAGACAAGCCATGAAAATGACAAAGTCCAAACGCTCCAGGCGCCGGCCAGGGGGGCGGACCCGGCTGGCTGGGCCGGCGGGGGCTGCGGCTGCCGGGGCTGAGCCGAGTGTCAATGCAGGTCCTGAGAACCGGGAAGGGGACAAACCGGCGGCTCCAGGCCGAGCTCGAGTTCCAGAAGGTCGGCCTGACTCTGGAGGTTTTCCCCCTGGCTTTTCCCCATAGGCCAAAATGGGGGAAGTCAAAAAAGCACCCCCAGCAGATGTATGCAGAGGGGCTGGGGGGTGATGGGGAGCGGGTGTTTGGCAGCAGTGTGCTGGCTGAAGAGGTGTGCCTGGGCGGCTGCGGAGGGCCCCCTGAGTGCACCTGCCAGCGGTGGCTCAAAACCCTGGCTGAGCCTCCGATGTCCCCGGGCAGGACCCCAGCAGGCCGGGCACAGACCGCAGCCTGCCCCCCTTGCCGTTTGATGAAGCTTGCACGGTCAGAAAAGTTTCAAAGTCCCAACGGGGAGAGAGTGTTGACGCCGAGGGGGTGCTGGCTGCTCCGGTGGCAACCCCTGGAGGCTGGGCACAGACTGCGGCAGCCCCCCTTGCAGTCGAACAAAGTTTGAGGAGACAAGTCATGAAAATGACAAAGTCCAAACTGCTCCAGGCGCCGGCCAGGGGGGGCGGACCCGGCTGGCCGGGCCGGCGGGAGCTGCGGCTGACGGGGTTGAGCCGAGTGTCGATGCATGTCACGAGAACCGGCATGAGGGTAAACCTGGCCGCTCCGGGCCGAGGCACGGTTCCAGGAGGGCGGAAGGAGCGGGCCTGTTTCCCCTGATAGCGCCGACGGCGGTAAAATAAGGCCTCGCAAAACGTCAGCACGAACACCTTGTCGGGGTATAAGGGAACGAGCGGTGTGCGGTCTTTGACAAAGTGACAGTGTGTCTCAAAAAAAGCACCCCCGGCAGATGTGCGCGGACGGGGCTGGCTGGTGACGGAGAGCGGGCTGTTGGCAGCGGTGTGCCGGCTGCAGGGGTGGCCCGGGGCGGCTGCGGAGGGCCCCCTGAGAGCACCTACCAGTAGTTGCTCAACACCCTGGCTGAGCCTCCGATGTCCCCGGGCAGGACCCCAGGAGGCCGGGCACAGACCGCCGGTTGCCCCCCCCATTGCCGTTTGATGAAGCTTGCACGGTCAGAAAAGTTTCAAAGTCCCAACGGGGAGAGAGTGCTGACGGTGAGGGGGTGCTGGCTGCTCCAGGGGCCGGGAGGGAAGCCCTGGAGGTGGGCCTGGGGGTGTGGAGGGGCCCCCTGAGAGCACCTACCAGCAGTTGCTGAAGACCCTGCCTGAGCCTCCGATATCCCCGGGCAGGACCCCAGGAGGCCGGGCACAGACCGCAGCCTGCCCCCTTGCCGTTTGATGAAGCTTGCACGGTCAGAAAAGTTTCAAAGTCCCGACGGGGAGAGAGTGTTGACGGCGAGGGGGTGCTGGCTGCTCCAGGGGCCGGGGGGGGGAACCCCTGGAGGCTGGGCACGGACCGCGGCAGCCCCCCTTGCAGTAGAACAAAGTTTGAGGAGACAAGTCATGAAAATGACAAAGTCCAAACTGCTCCAGGCGCCGGCCAGGGGGGCGGACCCGGCTGGCCTGGCCGGCGGGTGCTGCGGCTGCCGGGGCTGAGCCGAGTGTCGATGCATCTCCTGAGAACCGGGAAGGGGACAGACCAGTAGCTCCAGGCCGAGCTGGAGTTCCAGGAGGTCGGCCTGACTCTGGAGGTTTTCCCCCTGGCTTTTCCCCATAGGCCAAAACGGGGGGAGGCAAAAAAGCACCCCCAGCAGATGTATGCAGAGGGGCTGGGGGGTGATGGAGAGCGGGCTGTTGGCAGCTGTGTGGTGGCTGCAGGGGTGGCCCTGGGCGGCTGAAGAGGGCCCCCTGAGTGCACCTACCAGCAGTAGCTCAAGACCCTGCCTGAGCCTCCGATGTCCCCGGGCAGGACCCCAGGAGGCCGGGCACAGACCGCAGCCTGCCCCCTTGCCGTTTGATGAAGCTTGCACGGTCAGAAAAAGTTTCAAAGTCCCAACGGGGAGAGAGTGTTGACGGCGAGGGGGCGCTGGCTGCTCCAGGGGCCCGGGGCAGCCCCTGGAGGCTGGGCACGGACCGCGGCCGCCCCCCTTGCAGTCGAACAAAGTTTGAGGAGACAAGTCATGAAAATGACAAAGTCCAAACGCTCCAGGCGTGCCGGCCAGGGGTGCGGACCCGGCCGGCCGGGCCGGCGGGGGCTGCGGCTGCCGGGGCTGAGCCGAGTGTCAATGCATGTCCTGAGAACCGGGAAGGGGACAGACCGGTGGCTCTGGGCCGAGCTGGAGTTCCAGGATGTCGGCCTGACTCTGGAGGTTTTCCCCCTGGCTTTTCCCCATAGGCCAAAATGGGGGAAGTCAAAAAAGCACCTCCAGCAGATGTATGCAGAGGGGCTGGCGGGTGACGGAGAGTGGTCTGTTGGCAGCAGTGTGCTGGCTGCATAGGTGTGCATGGGCGTCTGCGTAGGGCCCCCTGAGTGCACCTGCCAGTGGTGGCTGAAAACCCAGGCTGAGCCTCCGATGTGCCCGGGCAGGACCCCAGGAGGCCGGGCACAGACCGCAGCCTGCCCCCTTGCCGTTTGATGAAGCTTGCACGGTCAGAAAAGTTTCAAAGTCCCAACGGGGAGAGAGTGCTGACGGTGAGGGGGGTGCCGGCAGCTCCAGGGGCCGGGGGCAACCCCTGGAGGCTGGGCACGGACTGCGGCAGCCCCCCTGGCAGTCGAACAAGGTTTGAGGAGACAAGTCATGAAAATGACAAAGTCCAAACGCTCCAGGCGTGCCGGCCAGGGGAGCGGACCCGGCCGGCCGGGGCGGCGGGAGCTGCAGCTGCCGGGGCGGAGCCGAGTGTCAACGCAGGTGGTGAGATCCGGTATGAGGGTAATCCTGGTCGCTCCGGGCCGAGCCACGGTTCCAGGAGGGCGGAAGGAGCGCGCCTGTTTCACCTGATAGCGCCGACGGCGGTAAAATAAGGCCTCGCAAAACGTCACCACGAACACCTTGTCTGGGTATAAGGGAACGAGCGGTGTGTGGTCCTTGACAAAGTGACAGTATTTCTCAAAAAAGCACCCCCGGCAGATGTGCGCGGACGGGGCTGGCTGGTGATGGAGAGCGGGCTGTTGGCAGCAGTGCGCTGGCTGCAGGGGTGGCCCAGGGCGGCTGCGGAGGGCCCCCAAAGCGCACCTACCGGTGGTGGCTGAAAACCCAGGCTGAGCCTCCGATGTGCCCCGGGCAGGAACCCAGGAGGCCGGGCACAGACCACAGCTTGCCCCCTTGCCGTCCGATGAAGCTTGCACGGTCAGAAAAAGTTTCAAAGTCCCCACGGAGAGAGAGTGTTGAGGGCGAGGGGGAGCTGGCTGCTCCAGGGGCCGGGGGCAACCCCTGGAGGCTGGGCACACCCCCTTGCAGTCGAACAAAGTTCGAGGAGACAAGTCATGAAAATGACAAAGTCCAAACGCTCCAGGCGCCGGCCAGGGGGGCGGACCCGGCTGGCCGGGCTGGCGGGGGCTGCGGCTGCCGGGGCTGAGCCGAGTGTCGATGCATGTCCTGAGAACCGGGAAGGGGACAAACCAGTAGCTCCAGGCCGAGCTGGAGTTCCAGGAGGTCGGCCTGACTCTGGAGGTTTTCCCCCTGGCTTTTCCCATTGGCCAAAATGGGGGAAGTCAAAAAAGCACCCCCGGCAGATGTATGCAGAGGGGCTGGCTGGTGATGGGGAGCGGGCTGTTGGCAGCGGTGTGCTGGCTGCAGAGGTGTGCATGGGCGGCTGCGGAGGGCCCCCCGAGTGCACCTGCCCGTGGTGGCTGAAAACCCAGGCTGAGCCTCCGATGTGCCCGGGCAGGACCCCAGGAGGCCGGGCACAGAACGCCGGTTGCCCCCTTGCCGTTTGATGAAGCTTGCACGGTCAGAAAAGTTTCAAAGTCCCAACGGGGAGAGAGTGCTGACGGTGAGGGGGGTGCTGGCTGCTCCAGGGGCCGGGAGGGAGGCCCTGGAGGTGGGCCTGGGGGTGTGGCGGGGCCCCCTGAGAGCACCTACCAGCAGTTGCTCAAGACCCTGCCTGAGCCTCCGGTGTTGCAGGGCAGGACACCCATTGGCGGGGAAAAGCAGGTGGCAGCCCCTGCTGAAGTCCTTGGCAGAGATGAGTCTTTGAAAAAAATGACAAAGTCCAAACTGCTCCAGGCGCCGGTCAGGGGGGCGGACCCGGCTGGCCGGGCCGACGGGAGCTGCGGCGGCTGGGGAAGAGCCGAGTGTCAAGGCATGTCCTGAGAACCGGGAAGGGGGCAAACCAGTAGCTCCAGGCCGGGCTAGGGTTCCAGGAGGTCGGCCTGACTCTGGAGGTTTTCCCCCTGGCTTTTCCCCATAGGCCAACATGGGGGAAGTCAAAAAAGCACCCCCGGCAGATGTATGCAGAGGGGCTGGGGGGTGACGGGGAGCGGGCTGTTGGCAGCAGTGTGCTGGCTGCAGAGGGCCCCCGAGGTGCTGCACCTACCAGTAGTTGCTCAAGACCCCCCATGACCCTCCGGTGTTGCAGGTCAGGACACCCATTGGCGGGGAACAGCAGGTGGCAGCCCCTGCTGAAGTCGTTGGCAGGGATGAGTCTTTGAAAAAACGACAAAGTCCAAACGCTCCAGGCGTGCCGGCCAGGGTGGCGGACCCGGCTGGCTGGGCCGGCGGGAGCTGCGGCTGCCGGGGCTGAGCCGAGTGTCGATGTATGTCGTGAGAACCGGTATGAGGGTAATCCTGGTCGCTCCGGGCCGAGGCACGGTTCCAGGAGGGCGGAAGGAGCGGGCCCGTTTCCCCTGATAGCGCCGACGGCGGTAAATTAGGGCCTCGCAAAACGTCAGGACGAACACCTTTTTTGCATATAAGGGAACGAGCGGTGTGCGGTCCTTGACAAAGTGACTATTTCTCAATGTGCTGAGGAGTGGGGACCGCTCAAAGTCAAAGCACCGCGGCCGCCCCTCTGCCACCTCCCTGGGAGCAGAGTCATCGAGCGCGAGTGTCCCCACTCCGCCTGTCCAGGCCGCGGGGCCGACAGGCTGGCTGGCTGCCCGGGCAGACCCCGCTCTCCGAGCGGCCGGGCCCCAACGTTCGAGAGGTGTAGGAAGCCACCTTGGGGGTGCTGCGGAGGCCCCCCTGACACCGCCTCCAAGCCCTTGCTGAGAGCCCTGTCCTAGCTGCCTGCGCGGGCAGGCGGGACCCCCCAGTAGGCCGTGCACAGCCCGCGGCAGCCACTGCTGAAGCCCAGGGCAGTTGGCAGAGATGAGTCTTTGAGGAAAAACGACAAAGTCCAAACGCTCCAGGCGCCGGCCAGGGGTGCGGACCCGGCTGGACGGGCCGGCGGGAGCTGCGGCGGCTTGGGAAGAGCCGAGTGTCAATGCATGTCCTGAGAACCGGAAAGGGGACAAACTAGTAGCTCCAGGCCGGGATGGAGTTCCAGGAGGTGGGCCTGACTCCGGAGGTTTTCCCCTTGGCATTTTCCCATTGGCCACAATGGGGGAAGTCAAAAAAGCACCCCCAGCAGATGTATGCAGAGGGGCTGGCTGGTGATGGGGAGCGGGCTGTTGGCAGCGGTGTGCTGGCTGCAGAGGTGTGCATGGGCGGCTGCGGAGGGCCCCCCGAGTGCACCTGCCCGTGGTGGCTGAAAACCCAGGCTGAGCCTCCGATGTGCCCGGGCAGGACCCCAGGAGGCCGGGCACAGAACGCCGGTTGCCCCCTTGCCGTTTGATGAAGCTTGCACGGTCAGAAAAGTTTCAAAGTCCCAACGGGGAGAGAGTGCTGACGGTGAGGGGGGTGCTGGCTGCTCCAGGGGCCGGGAGGGAGGCCCTGGAGGTGGGCCTGGGGGTGTGGCGGGGCCCCCTGAGAGCACCTACCAGCAGTTGCTCAAGACCCTGCCTGAGCCTCCGGTGTTGCAGGGCAGGACACCCATTGGCGGGGAAAAGCAGGTGGCAGCCCCTGCTGAAGTCCTTGGCAGAGATGAGTCTTTGAAAAAAATGACAAAGTCCAAACTGCTCCAGGCGCCGGTCAGGGGGGCGGACCCGGCTGGCCGGGCCGACGGGAGCTGCGGCGGCTGGGGAAGAGCCGAGTGTCAAGGCATGTCCTGAGAACCGGGAAGGGGGCAAACCAGTAGCTCCAGGCCGGGCTAGGGTTCCAGGAGGTCGGCCTGACTCTGGAGGTTTTCCCCCTGGCTTTTCCCCATAGGCCAACATGGGGGAAGTCAAAAAAGCACCCCCGGCAGATGTATGCAGAGGGGCTGGGGGGTGACGGGGAGCGGGCTGTTGGCAGCAGTGTGCTGGCTGCAGAGGGCCCCCGAGGTGCTGCACCTACCAGTAGTTGCTCAAGACCCCCCATGACCCTCCGGTGTTGCAGGTCAGGACACCCATTGGCGGGGAACAGCAGGTGGCAGCCCCTGCTGAAGTCGTTGGCAGGGATGAGTCTTTGAAAAAACGACAAAGTCCAAACGCTCCAGGCGTGCCGGCCAGGGTGGCGGACCCGGCTGGCTGGGCCGGCGGGAGCTGCGGCTGCCGGGGCTGAGCCGAGTGTCGATGTATGTCGTGAGAACCGGTATGAGGGTAATCCTGGTCGCTCCGGGCCGAGGCACGGTTCCAGGAGGGCGGAAGGAGCGGGCCCGTTTCCCCTGATAGCGCCGACGGCGGTAAATTAGGGCCTCGCAAAACGTCAGGACGAACACCTTTTTTGCATATAAGGGAACGAGCGGTGTGCGGTCCTTGACAAAGTGACTATTTCTCAATGTGCTGAGGAGTGGGGACCGCTCAAAGTCAAAGCACCGCGGCCGCCCCTCTGCCACCTCCCTGGGAGCAGAGTCATCGAGCGCGAGTGTCCCCACTCCGCCTGTCCAGGCCGCGGGGCCGACAGGCTGGCTGGCTGCCCGGGCAGACCCCGCTCTCCGAGCGGCCGGGCCCCAACGTTCGAGAGGTGTAGGAAGCCACCTTGGGGGTGCTGCGGAGGCCCCCCTGACACCGCCTCCAAGCCCTTGCTGAGAGCCCTGTCCTAGCTGCCTGCGCGGGCAGGCGGGACCCCCCAGTAGGCCGTGCACAGCCCGCGGCAGCCACTGCTGAAGCCCAGGGCAGTTGGCAGAGATGAGTCTTTGAGGAAAAACGACAAAGTCCAAACGCTCCAGGCGCCGGCCAGGGGTGCGGACCCGGCTGGACGGGCCGGCGGGAGCTGCGGCGGCTTGGGAAGAGCCGAGTGTCAATGCATGTCCTGAGAACCGGAAAGGGGACAAACTAGTAGCTCCAGGCCGGGATGGAGTTCCAGGAGGTGGGCCTGACTCCGGAGGTTTTCCCCTTGGCATTTTCCCATTGGCCACAATGGGGGAAGTCAAAAAAGCACCCCCAGCAGATGTATGCAGAGGGGCTGGCTGGTGATGGGGAGCGGGCTGTTGGCAGCGGTGTGCTGGCTGCAGAGGTGTGCATGGGCGGCTGCGGAGGGCCCCCTGAGTGCACCTGCCCGTGGTGGCTGAAAACCCAGGCTGAGCCTCCGATGTGCCCGGGCAGGACCCCAGGAGGCCGGGCACAGAACGCCGGTTGCCCCCTTGCCGTTTGACGAAGCTTGCACGGTCAGAAAAGTTTCAAAGTCCCAATGGGGAGAGAGTGGTGACGGCGAGGGGGTGCTGGCTGCTCCAGGGGCCGGGGGCAACCCCTGGAGGCTGGGCACGGACCGCGGCCGCCCCCCTTGCAGTCGGACAATGTCTGAGGAGACAAGTCATGAAAATGACAAAGTCCAAACGCTCCAGGCGTGCCGGCCAGGGGTGCGGACCCGGCTGGCCGGGCCGGCGGGGGCTGCAGCTGCCGGTGCTGAGCCGAGTGTCAGTGCAGGTCCTGAGAACCGGGAAGGGGACAAACCGGTGGCTCCAGGCCGAGCTCTAGTTCCAGGAGGTCGGCCTGACTCTGGAGGTTTTCCCCTTGGCTTTTCCCCATAGGCCAAAAGGGGGGAAGTCAAAAAAGCACCCCCGCCAGATGTATGCAGAAGGGGCTGGCTGGTGATGGGGAGCGGGCTGTTGGCAGCGGTGTGCTGGCTGCAGAGGTGTGCATGGGCGGCTGCGGAGGGCCCCCTGAGTGCACCTGCCCGTGGTGGCTGAAAACCCAGGCTGAGCCTCCGATGTGCCCGGGCAGGACCCCAGGAGGCCGGGCACAGAACGCCGGTTGCCCCCTTGCCGTTTGACGAAGCTTGCACGGTCAGAAAAGTTTCACAGTCCCAACGGGGAGAGAGTGCTGACGGTGAGGGGGTGCTGGCTGCTCCAGGGGCCGGGAGGGAGGCCCTGGATGTGGGCCTGGGGGTGTGGAGGGGCCCCCTGAGAGCACCTACCAGCAGTTGCTCAAGACCCTGCCTGAGCCTCCGGTGTTGCAGGGTAGGACACCCATTGGCGGGGAACAGCAGGTGGCAGCCCCTGCTGAAGTCCTTGGCAGTTGGCAGAGATGAGTCTTGGAGAAAAAAAACGACAAAGTCCAAACTGCTCCGGGCGCCGGTCAGGGGGGCGGACCCGGCTGGCCGGGCCGAGGGGAGCTGCGGCGGCTGGGGAAGAGCCGAGTGTCAAGGCATGTCCTGAGAACCGGGAAGGGGGCAAACCAGTAGCTCCAGGCCGAGCTGGAGTTCCAGGAGGTTGGCCTGACTCTGGAGGTTTTCCCCCTGGCTTTTCCCCATAGGCCAAAATGGGGGAAGTCAAAAAAGCACCCCCGCCAGATGTATGCAGAAGGGGCTGGCTGGTGATGGGGAGCGGGCTGTTGGCAGCAGTGTGCTGGCTGCAGAGGGCCCCCGAGGTGCTGCACCTACCAGTAGTTGCTCAAGACCCCCCCTGACCCTCCGGTGTTGCAGGGCAGGACACCCAGGAGGCGGGGAACAGCCGTGGCAGCCCCTGCTGAATCCCACGGCAGTTGGCAGAGATGAGTCTTTGAGAAAAACGACAAAGTCCAAACGCTCCAGGCGCCGGCCACGGAGGGCGGACCCGGCTGGCCGGGCCGGCGGGAGCTGCGGCGGCTGGGGCTGAGCCGAGTGTCGATGCTTGTCGTGAGAACCGGTATGAGGGTAATCCTGGGCCCTCGGGGCCGAGGCACGGTTCCAGGAAGGCGGAAGGAGCGGGCCTGTTCCCCCTGATAGCGCCGACGGCGGTAAATTAAGGCCTCGCAAAACGTCAGGACGAACACCTTTTTTGCATATAAGGGAACGAGCGGTGTGCGGTCTTTGACAAAGTGACTATTTCTCAGAGTGCTGGGAAGGGAGTGGGGGCCGCTCAAAGTCAAAGCACCGCGGCCGCCCCTCTGCCACCTCCCTGGGAGCAGAGTCATCGAGCGCGAGTGTCCCCACTCCGCCTGTCCAGGCCGCGGGGCCGACAGGCCGGCTGGCTGCCCGGGTAGACCCCGCTCTCCGAGCGGCCGGGCGCCACGTTCAAGAGGTGTACGAAGCCACCTGTGGGGGGTCTGCGGAGGCCCCCCTGAGAGCGCTGATAACCCTGTCCTAGCTGCCTGCGCGGGCAGGCGGGACTCCCCCAGGAGGCCGTGCACAGCCCGCGGCAGCCACTGCTGAAGCCCAGGGCAGTTGGCAGAGATGAGTCTTTGAAAAAACGACAAAGTCCAAACGCTCCAGGCGCCGGCCACGGGGGGCGGACCCGGCTGGCCGGGCCGGCGGGAGCTGCGGCTGCCGGGGCTGAGCCGAGTGTCAATGCATGTCGTGAGAACCGGTATGAGGGTAATCCTGGTCGCTCCGGGCCGAGGCACGGTTCCAGGAGGGCGGAAGGAGCGGGCCCGTTTCCCCTGATAGCGCCGACGGCGGTAAATTAGGGCCTCGCAAAACGTCAGGACGAACACCTTTTTTGCATATAAGGGAACGAGCGGTGTGCGGTCTTTGACAAAGTGACTATTTCTCAATGTGCGGAGTGGGGACCGCTCAAAGTCAAAGCACCGCGGCCGCCCCTCTGCCACCTCCCTGGGAGCAGAGTCATCGAGCGCGAGGGTCCCCACTCCGCCTGTGCAGGCCGCGGGGCCGACAGGCTGGCTGGCTGCCCGGGCGACCCCCCTCCGAGATGCCGGGCCGGGGCAGACTGTGCAAACGCGCGCGGGCGTGTTTTCTTCCCCTGGGGTGGAGCCCTTCCACCCCACGCCGTCCGAGGCCCGTTGGCCTCGGGCGGCCTGCCTCCGAGAGTGGGAGAGAGACGGAGGACGGCGGCCCGCGGCGGCGCGAGGCGTCCCCGTTGCTCCACCACGACTGCCAGCCGGTCGATCCTACCGGTAGCCTGGGCTTGTCTCCGCTCCGCCTGTCCAGGCCGCGGGGCCCACAGGCGGCTTGCCTGGGAAGACCCCGCTCTCACCGAGCGGCCGGGCGCCACGTTCAAGAGGTGTACGAAGCCACCTGTGGGGGGTCTGCGGAGGCCCCCCTGAGAGCGCTGATAACCCTGTCCTAGCTGCCTGCGCGGGCAGGCGGGACCCCCAAGAGGCCGGGCACAGCCCGCGGCAGCCCCCGCCGAAGTCCACGGCAGTTGGCAGAGACGAGTCTTGGAGAGAAAACGACAAAGTCCAGACGCTCCAGGCGCCGGCCAGGGGTGCGGACCCGGCTGGCCGGGCCGGCGGGAGCTGCGGCTGCCGGGGCCGAGCCGAGTGTCGACGCATGTCGTGAGAACCGGTATGAGGGTAATCCTGGGCCCTCGGGGCCGAGCTACGGTTCCATGAAGGCGGAAGGAGCGGGCCTGTTTCCCCTGATAGCGCCGACGACGGTAAAATAAGGGCTCGCAAAACGTCAGGACGAACACCTTTTTTGCATATAAGGGAACGAGCGGTGTGCGGTCTTTGACAAAGTGACTATTTCTCAGAGTGCTGGAGTGGGGACCGCTCAAAGTCAAAGCACCGCGGCCGCCCCTCTGCCACCTCCCTGGGAGCAGAGTCATAGAGCGCAAGTGTCCCCACTCCGCCTGTGCAGGCCGCGGGGCCAACAGGCTGGCTGGCTGGCTGCCCGGGCGACCCCCCTCCGAGATGCCGGGCTGAGGCGTAGGCAGCCGCCTCCATCACCACCACCCAAGGCGAGAGAGTGGGTCAACGGGAGAGCCGTCGCGGCCGGGGGACCCTCGCCGCGCCCATGTCCGGGGAAGGACCACAAGGGCCCTGCTCCCCGGCGCCCCGGCGAGCGGGTTCACCCTCGGCGCGTACGGCTCTCGAGGATGGGGAAGGGACGCGCGTGGGCGTCCCTCCCGTCCCCCGCGGAAGAAGGCGAGCGACTCTGCGCGTCGGGACACCCCGCGGAGCCCCCTGCGGGGGGAGTACTCCGGGGGAGAAGCGTGGCGCAGGGGGTGCAGCCCTTTCCCAGGCCACCGTGCGACGGCGTCGGTGGGGCCGACGCCGAGAGAGAGAACGATCCGGGCTCTCCCGCCTCAGGGCGGCCGAGAGCGGGGCCACGGGCCCCACGTTTGGTGACGGTTTTCCCGAAAGCGAAGGACCCCCGCCTGTCCCCTCGGGCTCCGGCCGATGCGGGCGGTCCAGGGCGGGGATAGGGGACGGCGGCCTGCGGACGACGCGCTTTATCCCCAGAAGGAGCGAGGCATGAGGGGGTGTTCCACCCCCGCCGGCCGGTCTCGCTCCTTCTCCGGGCTACGCCTCGGCGGAGTAAAGACCCCCGGGTCAACGCTCCCGCGTCCGGGTGCCGCCGCGCGTCCCCTTCCCGCGGGGGGTGGATCCCTTCCACCCCTGGCCGTCCGAGGCCCGTGCGCCTCGGGCGGCCTCCCTTCCGAGAGAGGGAGAGAGAGACGGAGGACGGTGGTCCGCGACGGCGCGAGACGTCCAAGTTGTGTTCCCCACGGCGGCTACCCGGTCGATCCCGCCCGCCGGTAGCCTTGGCTTGCCCCCACTCCGCCTGTCCAGGCCGCGTGGCCGACAGGCTGTTTGCCCGGGTAGACCCTGCTCTCACCGAGCGGCCGGGCCCCAACGTTCAAGAGGTGTACGGAAGCCACCTTGGGGTGGAGCCCTTCCACCCCTGGCCGTCCGAGGCCCGTGCGCCTCGGGCGGCCTCCCTTCCGAGAGAGGGAGAGAGAGACGGAGGACGGTGGTCCGCGACGGCGCGAGACGTCCAAGTTGTGTTCCCCACGGCGGCTACCCGGTCGATCCCGCCCGCCGGTAGCCTTGGCTTGCCCCCGCTCCGCCTGTCCAGGCCGCGTGGCCGACGGGCTGTTTGCCCGGGTAGACCCCGCTCTCACCGAGCGGCCGGGCCCCAACGTTCAAGAGGTGTACGGAAGCCACCTTGGGGTGGAGCCCTTCCACCCCTGGCCGTCCGAGGCCCGTGCGCCTCGGGCGGCCTCCCTTCCGAGAGAGGGAGAGAGAGACGGAGGACGGTGGTCCGCGACGGCGCGAGACGTCCAAGTTGTGTTCCCCACGGCGGCTACCCGGTCGATCCCGCCCGCCGGTAGCCTTGGCTTGTCCCCGCTCCGCCTGTCCAGGCCGCGGGGCCGACGGGCTGTCTGCCCGGGTAGACCCTGCTCTCACCGAGCGGCCGGGCCCCAACGTTCAAGAGGTGTACGGAAGCCACCTTGGGGTGGAGCCCTTCCACCCCTGGCCGTCCGAGGCCCGTGCGCCTCGGGCGGCCTCCCTTCCGAGAGAGGGAGAGAGAGACGGAGGACGGTGGTCCGCGACGGCGCGAGACGTCCAAGTTGTGTTCCCCACGGCGGCTACCCGGTCGATCCCGCCCGCCGGTAGCCTTGGCTTGCCCCCACTCCGCCTGTCCAGGCCGCGTGGCCGACAGGCTGTTTGCCCGGGTAGACCCTGCTCTCACCGAGCGGCCGGGCCCCAACGTTCAAGAGGTGTACGGAAGCCACCTTGGGGTGGAGCCCTTCCACCCCTGGCCGTCCGAGGCCCGTGCGCCTCGGGCGGCCTCCCTTCCGAGAGAGGGAGAGAGAGACGGAGGACGGTGGTCCGCGACGGCGCGAGACGTCCAAGTTGTGTTCCCCACGGCGGCTACCCGGTCGATCCCGCCCGCCGGTAGCCTTGGCTTGCCCCCGCTCCGCCTGTCCAGGCCGCGTGGCCGACGGGCTGTTTGCCCGGGTAGACCCCGCTCTCACCGAGCGGCCGGGCCCCAACGTTCAAGAGGTGTACGGAAGCCACCTTGGGGTGGAGCCCTTCCACCCCTGGCCGTCCGAGGCCCGTGCGCCTCGGGCGGCCTCCCTTCCGAGAGAGGGAGAGAGA